>NW_013617674.1:0-4248 GCF_000695525.1 Brassica oleracea var. oleracea | reverse complement strand
CGGAAAAGGTAAGTCAACTTTGGTGACATAGGTAGCCAAATCAATTCACTTAAGCCTTTTTCACATATCATAACTCGGGATATTACAATTTCATCAACGAAAAATCCATCAGCATTACATTTAACCCAACCATCCGATGGCTTCTTCCAAAGTTTATCCCTAGTTGATACAGCTTTTCTTCCTCCACCTTGTTGGTTATATTGACTACGACTAATAGAACTCCATTTATTAGCATATGTCTTTGCTTGTTGTAAAAGGGACCACTAGTGGATATTCTTCTGTCTAAATATCAATAGATTTCGGATTTTCTATAATCTCCAAAAGATACTTATTGGTAAATCCTTAATATGTTGCAAACCAGTCGATAAATTACAGTTGATGCAAGCTTCCATCTTCTCTTCAAGCGAGCCGTTTGGCTTAGTATTATTCTACTAACCACTCCAGATGATCTCCATATCATCTGAGCATATGGACAATCAAAGAACAAATGCTTCTCTGTTTCTTCAGCAGCACAACACCGGTGACATCTATCATACTGTCTAATATGTCTTCTTCTCAAATTCGAAAATGTTGCTAAAGATCTTGACAGAATCTTCCACATGAAATGTTGTATCTTCGGAGGTGAAGAACATTTCCAGACTCTACTCTTTATACCAATATCACCATATACTGGAACTGTGGCCTCATTATCTTGTAAATGAGTGCTTAACCAATAGCCTGATTTAACTGTATACAACCCATTCTCATTGTAGTGTCATCCCAAAAGATCAGCTTCAGCCGTTGCACTTATTTTAATTTTGAGTATCTCCTCTACATCTTCTGCATGAACAAATTCCCGTAGCTTATCTATGTTCCAGCCAGACCCATCTTCCTGTATAAAATTACTCACTTTGGCTTCAACATCCTCTATATTCAAACCTCTTGGTGGTCTCGGTGGATGAACATGTAACCACGCATGATTCCACATATCAATTGAAGACCCCTTACCAATAATAACTCGCAACCCTTTCATAAGTAAATCCCTTCCAAACAAGAGAGACTTCCAAGCATAAAAAGCTTTCTTCCGTTGAACAGCTGTGAGTATGGTTTCATTTGCAAAATATCTTGCTTTAAGGATCCGAGACATTAAGAAATTAGGGTTTTGCATAATTCTCCACACCTGTTTATCAAGTAAATCTTGATTAAACCTTTCTAGATCTCTGAATCCCAAACCTCCCTCTTTCTTCGGTAGACAGACTCTCTTCCAAGCATACCAATGAATCCCCTTCTTTTCACCTAAACCCCACCAGAACTTGGCCCGAATACCATGTATCTCCTCGCATATCGCTCTAGGTAATCTGAAAATGTTCATAGAATAAATTGGCATTGCTAAAGCCACCACTTTAACCAAAATCCCTTTCCCTTCATGCGACAGATACTTCTTACTCCACCCTTGCGTAATTTGCTTGACCTTCTCCACAATATATCTGAACATTCCCCCTTTTTTACGTCCAAATTGTACAGGCAAACCCAAATACTTGCCATGCCCCCCCCCATCATTATGTATACCTAACAAGCTTCTCATACGACGTTTCACATCTTCCGAAACTCTGCTACCAAACGTAATAGACGACTTTGCCAAATTTATTGCTTGACCCGAAACAAATTCATACAGCCAAAAAATCTGTTTCAACTTTCTGCCTGCTTTAGGATTCACCAAGGAGAAAAATAATGAATCAATTGCGAACAGAAGATGATTTACTGCTGGTATTGTGGCTGCAATTTTAACTCCCATCAAAGATCTTTCTTCCATCGCCTTATGCATCAGATGAGAAAGAACATCAACACATAGAATAAAAATATAAGGGGATAAAGGATCCCCTTGTCTCAATCCCCTCTGTGGAACAATTAGTCCCTCTGGAAGCCCATTGATCATAACCGAGTAAGTCACTGTCATCACGCATATCATAATCCATCGTATCAACTTAGTATCAAATCCCATCTTCCTCATCGTAATCTCCAAGAAACTCCATTCCAAGCGGTCATAGGCTTTCGTAATATCAGTCTTGACCGCCATATATGAATTTTCCTGTCGTTTCCTCACTTTTAAGGAATGAAAAATCTCATGAGCAACTATAATATTATCTGAGATCACCCTTCCTGGTATAAATGCTTGTTGATTCTCAGATATAATACTACTGTGATGTGTCTTCAGCCGGTTGATAAGGATTTTGCATATTATCTTATAGAAAACATTACACATCGCAATAGGACGAAACTCAGACATACCCGTAGGAGGATACACCTTCGGAATCAAACATATGTTCGTATGGTTATGCTCTGGGTAAAATTCGTTGTTAGAAAAGACCCGCCTCACCTCTGAAATGATATCCCCTTTTATATTTTCCCAATGTTGATGAAAGAAAGATGCAGAAAACCCATCAGGTCATGGTGTCTTATGTGGCCCTATATCAAAAATAGCACTTTGTACTTCCTCTTCTGACACCTCTTTTGTGAGTTCCAAGTTCATCTCAGTAGTAACTTTCGGCAAATACCCCTAAGAAGCTTGTTCATACAGATTTTGAGGATCTCCCACTGATGCATAAAGCCGTTGAAAGTATGATTCTGCCACTTGAGCAATACTCCTATGTCCTCCCTGAATAACATCATCTTCATCCTGAATGGAGTTAATAGTATTTCGAACACGCTTCCCTTTTGCAATCCCATGAAAATATCGTGTGTTTCTGTCCCTAGCTCTCAACCACATTACTCTGCTCTTTTGTTTCCAAAAAAATTCCTCTTCAAGATAAGCTTGATTCAGTTCTTCTTTTATTGTGTTTGTATCTTGAAGAGAAACAGCGTTTGAAGTTGTTGCTATATCCAACCTCTTTCTCAATATTTGTATCTTCTCAACAGTATTACATCTATTACTTCTCTTCCATAGTGATATCTGCTTCCTACATCTGTTGATTCGTTGAGAAAAAGAGACATCCAAAAACCTCGTTTGTCCTGATCCAGACCAACCCCGTGAAACTGTCTCTTTAAACCCTTCTTTATTAGTCATTCTACTATCATAATAGAACATCCGTCTTGGCTGTTCTTTCTCTCTTGCAATAAATGTCACTAAAGGACGGTGATCTGATTCTCCAATATCCAAAAACTCAGTCTCTGAAGCAGGAAACTCCGCAAACCATTTCGAATTTCCCACTGTTCGATCAAGACATCATTGGATAACATCATCCCCTCTTTTACTAACACAAGAGAAACGATTACTAATTGTTGACACATCAGTGAAGTCGCAATGTCGAACCATTGTTCTGAAATCAGCAAAGGAAGCTTCTGATCTAATACGTCCACCCAGCTTTTCATGGTTTCCAAGTAATTCATTAAAGTCTAGTAAAGCAAACCAAGCTTCATTCCTTCGTTGAAACGCTAAACGTTCAAGTCTTTCCCACACCTGATGTCTCATACTAGGCACTGAATGACCGTAAACAAAAGACAAGTAGAAAGAACTTCCATTATATAAAACGGTACAATCGATCAAATTTGGAGAAGAACTTAAAACAGAAAGTTGAACATGCTGCTTCCAATAAATAACTAAACCACCACTAAGAACAACATGAGGGACTGAAAAATAATTAGGAATCTCCAGCTGAGATCCTATATCGCGTATGTGATCATCCTGTTGCTTAGTCTCAGACAGGCAAATGATGTCCGGGAGATATTGACGATGTATCTCCTTTAGGCGTCGAACTGTCGAGTCAATGCCCAATCCCCGACAGTTCCAAGCTGTTGTCCTCATGGTGGAAGTGGTGGTTCAGGGCCCACCGCGCCTCCCATTGAATCATGTGTCTCCTCAACTGGTGCCTTGTTCTTCTCTGCATCTCCATTCTTTATATCGCCTTTATTCTTCTTGAAGCTAGATCCTGAGCTTGTTTCTCCTCTTACATGCTCTTGTTTCCTTCCGCTTCCCCCATCCAGGCCTTCCTCTTCAAACTCTCTTGCAAATCAACTCGATTCCCCACCGGATCTATCGGATTATACATCTCATCCATGAGAAACTCATCAGAGTACATGGTTTGCTTGAACGGCGCATACCACAATTCTTCATCATCATTTTCCTCCTCCAACGGCCTAATGTTTGCTTCATACTCCTCTTGCAAGCTTAGCCGATTACTCGATCATTATTCAAGGTAACACATACATGATTTCTGAATAATATTGCATAGAAAATAGAGTAGAAAGACAAGGGTTCAGGATGGTCTTCTC
>NW_013617673.1:8801-27750 GCF_000695525.1 Brassica oleracea var. oleracea | reverse complement strand
GCACTTGCAGTTAGATAATCGGGTTAAAACTCGAGACATCAATGATGTTGCTTGCCGTCTCTGCAGATTGTTTTAAGTATTCTACCACGGGAGGCTGTATCTGAACATCCAAAGCTCATCATCGATTTGGCTGATGAGCTAACAAACATCGAGAATTTTCATTCTGCTCTCAAATACTATTTGCTAGCAATCAATGACACTCTGAATGTAAGTATTAGGCAGTTGTACACTCGATTGTTTCTTTTCTTACAACTTTTGCTTCGTCACTTTGGTAACTAGTTGTGGTTTTCCTTGTAGAATGGCTATTTGCTTGTGAAAGCTGCTCGCTGTTATATGTCGTTGGAAAAACGAGAACAGGCCATCGTTTTCTATTACAGAGGTACTTTCTTAATTTATTTAGTAAGAGATTGATTTAGTTGTTGTGCATATGTATTTTCTGGAATGAAATATCTTTTAAATGCATATGTATAGTCCCCTCTTTCACTATGTTCTGTTCATAGTTAATTACATGGAATGTTTTGTGAAGGTCTCCAAACTCAAATCTTTTATGATTTTCCGTGTGTTGCAAATTAAAAATCTTATTATTGTATTTCAGTTTCTCGTTAGTTTTGTGCAAATTAAAATCGTATTGTTTATTGTATTTTCAGTTTCTCGTTAGCTTTTTTTCTATTTGTTGCTAACTGAAAATTCCCTCAGCTTTGAATGAACTCAGTGATCCAATTGATGCTCGCATAACTCTGGCTTCACTTCTCCTGGAAGATGGCAAACGAGATGAAGCTATATCAGTGCTTTCTCCTCCGGAAAATCCAGGTCAGCAAAGAAAAAAAATCATTATCTTCTCTGGCTGTATTGTCTACAAGCGATTGAATAGTTTAGCAAACTTTGTACAATGATTTAGTACCTTATCAAATATCACTTTGACAGATTTGATGTCAAACTTTGTACAATGGTTTGTGTTATCTTTCCAGTGTCGAATTCACACCCTGTTTTTTTTTTTCTTCCAAAATGTTATTTATGCGATACGCATCCAACTATGTTGTCATAAGATTGCTTACGATGGTTCTTTTCTCTAAGCGTAGATCTTGACACGTCTAAACAGAAGGCATGGTGGAAGAAAAGAAAGATCAGGATGCATCTTTGTCAGATCTATCATTCGGAAGGGATGCTTGAGGAATTTGCCAATACAGCATTGCAGTTGGTTCTCAAGTGGGTTTGGCGGCGTACGGTAATAGCTCTGTACCCAAGTTTCATATAATAAACATGCTAACGAAATTGACAACATAAATAGTTACTGCTTCTTGAAGAAAAACGTACTTTTGACCCATCTGAACATCCAGTATTTCGTTAGGGTTCTTTCATTCAGCATTAGCAGAAAGTAGTTTGATAGAAATATTTTTGTTTGCTGGCGTCTTACACTGTTCTTGCATTCGGCCTCACGAAAACGTTTAGGTCAAGGGAAAAAGAAAACGATCGGTTCTTTCGGAGCTTCAAAGAAATAGAAGACGCCGACGTCCTAGAGATCCTCAAGCTTCCGAGTGAGTATTTAAAAAAAAAAAAACTATATCCAGCCCTTGCTTGCCGTTTCTGTCTGCACATTATTAGTAATGTTTGTTCCGAAACATGTTGAGCGTAGGTTGAGAGGCGGACCCAAAAAGTGGCGCAAAAACAGGGCAACACTAAATGAAACAAAAAGAATCAGAGAACGGTCTGCTATTAAAGCTCATAACGAAGATATGTGTAGTGACTCTGAGGTATCTATCTATGTGCACACAGTTTTACCTTCCACAAGACTTTTGTGTTTCAGCCTTATCGTTGGTTACTCTTTTTATGTTGACCGTGGTTATTCTTTGACATCTCTAATCAGGAAGAAGCTATCAAGGATGAAGAGTATCACCGTCTCTTTGTTGATGTAATTGACCGTTCCCTTGTACATATTTTGTATATTGGTTCCTTTTTACATACGTTTTTTTTCTTGAGTATGACCGTATAACTTCCTTGATGCCGTCCTCTTTTATGTTTGTCATGTTTTGTAGTTGTGCAAGGCTTTGGCTTCCCTGCAGAGATATTGGGAAGCTCTTGAGATAGTTAACCTGGCTCGTAGATTGGACGCCAAAATGCTACCTGTTGAGAAGAAAAAAGAGCTTCAGTCACTTGGAGCTAGTAATCTCCTAACCGAACCTTGATATCCCATTTTTCCTTCAAGACTTTTAGATAAAAGTCTTCGTGAGTTTATGTTTAACACCGCTTTCTTCTATTGATGTTTTACAGAGATATCATGTGATACTATGGATCCAAAGCAGTGGTTTGACTGTGTAAGATCTGTCATTCAGCAACACCCATATCGTCTGAATGCCTGGAACTGCTATTACAAAGTCATCTCAAGGTATACAGAGCGGCATTTCATTTTGACTTAAAGTGTTGTCGACCTGGTTCTGTTTTGCAGTATTATTAAATATCGTCCCTAATAATTATCCGCAGACTAGGGAAAAGAGCATCGAGTGAAGCTAAGTTCATGCATCACTTAAGAAGCAAGTACAGGGATTGTGTACCCCCTATTCTGATCGCTGGTCATCATTTCACCGTGACAAGCCGACATCAAGATGCTGCTAGAGAATACCTTGAAGCATATAAACTAATGCCAGATAGCCCTTTAATCAACCTCTGCGTAGGTAAGCATATTCTTCTCTCCTTCGCTTTCAAGAGTTAGCTCATTAGTTAAATAAAATTTTTGATCTCTTATTATATATCTTCTTTTCCAGGAGCTGCTTTAATCAACTTAGCACTCGGTTTCAGACTCAAGAACCGGCATGAGTGTCTCGCTCAAGGCTTTGCGTTTCTATACAACAATATAAGAATCTGCAGCAACAGTCAAGAGGCGTTGTATAACGTTGCTCGGGCGTATCACCACGTAGGTCTTGTGACTCATGCGGCTTCATACTACGAGAAGGTTTTAGCGATCTACGAGAAAGAGTATCCAATGCCGAAACTCACAAATGAAGATCCAAACGTTGGGGAAGAGCGTAAACCTGTTAACTGTGACCTACGCAAAGAGGCTGCTCACAATCTGCATTTGATCTATAAGCACAGCGGAGCGTTTGATCTCGCGAGGCAGGTCTTAAAGGATCACTGCACTTTCTGAGTTTCGTCTGTCTTGTAAACTCTGCAACCAACTATTATTATTGTCTTAAGGTTGATTTATTGTTTAATTTCAACTTCGTTAACTGAGTTTACTTGGAGTATATAAATATATAATTGCTTCTTGCTAAGATAATATTTCAAGGATTTATTTGTAGGGATGCCAACTAGGTTGGTTTGGTCCAAACCCCGCAAAACTCGTAAAATATTTGAATCCGGTCCATCTAGATTGGAAATATTTTTGTTCTATATTTTGAGGTCTGGTTTAGTCCAAGAGCATCTTCCAAATACATTCTACAACAACTTTAGATTTGGAGTTTTTTTTTCTTTCCAAAACGAATTTTAAAAGTTCAAATTTGAAATTTTATAACTCATAAATAATTCAAATTTTCTTTTATATTTTAAAATTTTACACATAAAATTAAATTAGTTTTAAAAATTTAAAACTAGATTCAGACGACAACAATATTACAAAAGATGTGTTTTCACCTGTCAGCTGGAAGAACACTAGCCGCCAAGTCAATGAATGATGTATTTTTTTTTTAATTTTTTGAATTTGCAGTTTTCACATGCGGTATATTTTTTTATAATTTTTTCAGACCATAATTCCAAGTCAATGAATGATGTTCTTGTAATAGAGTCAAACTTAATGTTAATTGTTTGTTGAATCGCTTGATGTGTTTGTTTACAGGATCAAACAAATGTTCATGTCTACCCTGATTGGGCAGCTATGCAGGTTAGTATTTTATTATTCTTTACTCTCTATCCGGTGGGTTATGTAATAGTTACCATGCTGATTGATGATGATCCATGGGTTATGGTACTTGGCTAGGCTTATTATGGTCCAAGAGTAGCAATGCTCCTTATTACAACTCAGCTATGGCGGCATCTGGTCACCCTCCTCCTCCTTACATGTGGAATCCACAGGTATGATTAGTCAACCCAAAGACTTTATCTTTATGCAGATATAGTAGCAAGACTATTAATTGGTGTTTTGTGGTCTTGAATCTCTTTTAGCATATGATGTCACCGTATGTATGCAACGGTTTACCCTCATGGAGGTGGAGTCTACGCTCATCCTGGATTCCCCATGGTAAAACAATCATCGCTGACCTCTTAAATCCGGTAATCAAGTGACTCACTTCATATTTTTTGTTAACAGGGTTCACAGCCACAAGGTCAAAAGGGTGCACCTTTAACAACTGTAAGTAGTATAGCTAGTTTTCATTTCATTATGGATTTTGTAATGTTTCGTTTTTTTTGCTCACTGTTTTTTATTTGGTTCATTAGGGCTGTTCGTTTGGTTGCCGCAAGTACCGGCGGCAGCGGCAGCGTCAACATTCTGCGTCAACTCTTGTTCGTTTCGTTGACGCAGGAAACTGCGTCTGACGCCGCGTCCAAACGCCGCGTCCTGCGGCTGACACCGATAAAATCTGCGGTCGCGATATAGTATGCGGCAGCGTCAGCGGCAACGTCAGCGTCTGCGAAACGAACAACAACTGTCCTCATTGACGATGCTGCCGCTGACGCCGAAACCTGCGGCAACCAAACGAACAGGACTATTGTAAATTGGCAGCCTGGGACGCCTTTGAACATAGACACTCCTACTAAATCAACAGGGAACACAGACAATGGATTAATGAAGAAGCTGAAAGAATTTGATGGACTTGCTATGTCTCTTGGCAATGGGAATCCTCATGAAAGTAATGGTGATGAGCGTAAACGCTCAAGGCACAGCTCAGAAACTGAAGGTTCAACTGATGGAAGCGATGGGAATACAACTGGGGTAATGCTATGCCTTGTTTTCATACAACTAAAGAACCTCAAATGGTCTAATCTTTTATGTTCTTAGTGTGAATCTCACCAAAACACCATTATTGTTTTCCCTTGTTTTAAAGGCTGAGACTGAAGAACTTGCTCGGAAAGTTGAAGCCCTGACAGCCGAAAACATGGCGTTAAGATCTGAACTAAACCAACTTAATGAGAAATCTGATAAACTAAGAGGAGCTAATGCAACCTTACTGGTAAGTAAAAATTGTCTAACCAAGTAATGATTCTTTTCTCAGTGCAACGTTATCATTTTGTTGAAAATGGCTGTTTTTTTTTGTTTGTTTGTTGGGTTGCAGGACAAGCTGAAAAGTTCAGAACCGGAAAAGAGAGTTAAGAACTCAGGAACTGGAGATATCAAGAACAAGAACCAAGGGGAGAGTGAGTCTAACTCTTCCAGCAAACTGCATCAACTGCTTGATACAAAGCCTCGAGCTGATGGTGTAGCTGCTCGCTAATCATAACACTCTCGTGTGTCGACTTCTACTTAATTTGTCGACACAAACAAAGAGAAACAAGTGTTTGCTAATTCCAGAAAACTTGTTAGATAGTATAGAAGAAGAGATGGAGAGATGATTTGATCTATATAATATAGATTTTAAGGGCTGTTAATACTGAGAGGCTCTATTTTTATATATGGCTTTCTTTGTTGCATTCAGTAGACCTCATGATGTAGTTTGTATGAGACATCTTTTAGATCGGTGTTTGTTGCTTTGCGTAAGCTCTGTTTTGTTTGGATAATAAATCAAAATAACAAATATTTCAATAAATCTCCACTCAGAATTTGGAATGGTACTTGAAGATTAGAATATATATAGGTCCAAGATTAGCCAATCTCATCACTAATGGATCAAGATGTTGTTTTAGAGTCCCCAGCTTGATGATCAGTGGTGGTTACAGCTGATGCATCTTGACCACCTCCAAACAACAAACACCTAAGAGAGACATGAAAACAAGATCATGACTCGTTGGATTCTGAATTTCATTAGGCATATTATTAGTAGATCCATGGTTGAGAAGTGGAGACATGGCAACAGCATTTACGGAGAACCCCTGTAAAACTCATCATGATAAGTTTTAAGTGTCACAGCTCTCATTTACAAAAACACTTTTTCAGAAGAGTTCTCTCTATATATATTGTTCACATCACACACTGTTGCAGTCTGATCAGCACCACTGGTTATCAATCTTAAGAAACACTCACAAACCATCCAGCTTTTAAAGACGCTTCCAATGGTAAATACTTACAAAACCACATCGCATTTCAGTTAAATAGTAACAAAATTTTATGTCACAAAAAAAAAAAAAAAAAAAAAAAAAAGTAACAAAATTATATATATATATAGAAAAAAGAGGGACCACGTCAGCATTTTTAAAAACGGCGCGCGTGAGAATCGGTTTCAAACTAATTCTCATCCTCACCTCTCAACACAACACACCAACACAAACTTTCTCTCTTTCCTCCAAAAACTCGAAATCTCTTAGAAACCAAGTTTCCTTCTTGGCAATCATCATCTCTATCTCTCTCCGTTTCAAGGTTTCTTTCTCAGGATATAACATTTGATCATTCCATAACATCTCTGTTTTTTTCTGATCAATAGTTTCAAAAATAAATATTTTTTTAAAAAAACAGAGAGATTCTTCCTTGTCTTGATTCTGGTTTTCAAGGAGATCAAATAAAAAATGGCAGATTATCCAATGAAACCAGTTCTTCAAAAACCACCTGGCTACAGAGATCCCAACACTGTAAGCTCAAGAAAAGGAGCTTGTCGGATCGTGAAACAGAGGATGTGTTACACACGTTGATGGATGTATAACTTGCTGTTAAAAGTTAGTTATGAGACGATGACGTGTCGGTGTCTCATTGGTTCCAGGATAATACTTTGGCGTGAAGCAAAGAAGATCTGGAAGATTTGGGCTTATCATAATATTATGAAAATAAGATATTGTGTTAAGGGTATTTAACCTGATTACTTTGGGTAGATCTAGGTTAACGGTTTTAAGATTGAAAAAGCTAGAGCAAGAGGTTTGTTCTTGATACCAAACGAATTGTGAAGATCTCTTCTTGGTATCATTTGTGAAGATATCTGCTACAAAAATTTGATTGAGATTGTTTTAGAAGAAGTAACATCATCTTTTAACAAACTTCAAGAGAATGAATGATTTCTTCATCTATGCGTAACCATTAAAGTAATCATATAGAACTCTTTGCTAACATTTTTGTTTATCACTACAAAAAAGTCTACATTGATAGCATATTATTATAGCATGTTTTACTGAACTGCTATCGTTGATGATTTAAAAATTTTCGTATTATATAATAGCGCTAGATAAACGCTATGATAGAGTGAAACCTAAAATAATACTTAATTAATGTTATTTTGAAAATTAAGTGAGCGGAAAAATAAAAGCACTGATTCCGCCAATAAATCGGGAACAGCGCCAAAGACATTATTTAATCGGCTTCAAAAATGCTATCAAAGACATATAATAGCATTTTTCTTACGTTAAGAAAAACTAATTAAACCCCTAAATCCTAAACATTGTTTCAAACCCTAAACTCTAAAGATAACCCTTAAAACTCTAATCTTTTCATACTATAACTTTAAATCTTAATTCTTAAAATTAAAGTAAAAATTTAATCTTCTTATTCTTAAACTATATTTTCCTAAACACAAATCTTTAATCTTTAATCAAACTCTTTATCATAAATCTTAACTTCAAACATAAACTATACATTCAATACTCTACAAATATTTATAACTAAGTCTCACCACTAAAATAATAATTAATAATTAATATATTTAATAATTCATTATAACATTTATAACCACTAGATTAAAATTTAAATTCCAAACCCTATATCTAAACCCCAAACCCTATTCCTCAAACCCCAATATATTTTGAACCCTATGTACTAGACCATAAATTATAAATTTACCCTGTAAAACTAATATTTTCTAAGTTAAACACCAAATCTTAACACATAAATTACAAATCTAATTTTTTGAATTTTATTCACAAATTCCACTCTAAACTAAACATAAACACTAAATATTTTCTTAAACTGATATAATCAAAATATACTTATTAAATATAACTCTCATATATGCTATACACCTTATATAATAAACACTAAACTTTAAACTAAACTCTGAATACTATAAATTAATCTTAAACTTTCAAATTAAATTTCAATACTATACCCCAATATCAATCACAAAGTTTAAAATTTTAAATTTAAATCTAAACAATTTAATTTGTGAATTCTAAATCTTAGATTTTTTTCTCAAAATAATTTATATTAACGAAATTTATCATAAATATTTTATATATAAAAAAAAATAGAATAAGAAATCAATGGTGTTAAAAGAGAATAGGAAAACAAATACATAACATCTCATTGGTCAACAGAAAGTAGCCTATCACATAGAAATGTGAGGATCATGCTTTGTGTAACCGCAGCCATTGATAAAAATGAATCCAACGGACCAAAATGCACTAAGATAAAAAATACACTTTTTCTTCATATCTCTTTCTTTCTTTCTCTTCTCTGATATCTTCTTATCCTCTAATCTATCTCTCAATATGTGAATCTAAACTGTCTCAACAACCACCACCATCACCTCCGACAGAATTATCTCAATTTCCACCTCCTCGTTCTCCACTTCTCTACCTGATTACTCTTTTCATTTCTTATATCCTCAAAGTTTTTACTTTTTTCAGATGCAGATTTAAAACATGAAGAAGATAGGAAACAGATCGGGAGGGAGGAGTCAGAAGAAGCTTGACAGCAGAGGAGGTAGAAGAATCGTGATGGTGGAGGCATAAGAAGCCTGACGGCGGAGAAGGCGTGGCGAGCATATGAGTTCGTCGCTCAGCCGTAACACCGGTGGCTCTACCACCAGACTGAGTCTTCGCTTCAGCCATGGCATTCGGAGCTGGTGGAGGTGTCGGCGTAAAAAGCTGATGGAGTTGACGAAGTCTCATGGAGGAGAGGAAACGGCTGGATTCTTCTTTTCTTTTTTTAGGTTTAGCTTTTTTTATTTGGTTTAGTTTAAACCGAGTTGGAATTGTGGTGGTTTGACTTTGGCTTTTAATTTCTGGTTTAATTTTGTAAACCGGAATTTATTTGTAAACCAATCTTAATTTATAAATAAAATTTATTTTATTTTTAATTATAAAACAACTTTCCGTTTAATTGTCAATTATTTTATTTTAATTATAATTATTTTTAGTTTATTATAAAAAAGATCTATCATAGCACGAATATATAAATTATAATCAATTTGTAACGAAAAAATAGTGTTATATTTAAATTAATAACAACATTCAAGTATTGCTATCGTATCTGGTTATTTCATAGCGTTTAAAAAATGCTATCGTAGAAGAGATGTTTATGATGGCTGCCGATGACATAGCATATGAGAAAACACTATGAAAACCATTAAGGTAATCATACGGAACTCTTTGCTAACATTTTTGTTTATAAAGGCTTATTAATTAATTTTACCATACTTATTAGCTTCATGTTTTTACGTTGTAGAGAGGAACATATACATTTCCTCTTATTGAATCAAACAAGGTAGTAACTAGTACTCATGATTTGCTTGCTGAAAGTAGTAATGCCCTTGAGATGTTTATAAGACCTTATAAAATAACTGTGTATATGGAGGATCATTACTGCAAGTATTTTGTAACTGTAACAAGGATACATATATGTTTGACGTCAAAAGTTTCAACATTAATTGTTCTCAATGGATGGTATTATGTGATTGGTAGCCCTCATGAAGCTGAACGTGTCTAGATGGAGATGGAAAATATAGAAGTTAAGCATAATGTAGTGTCTTATTCTAGCCTGATATCTTGCTATTCGAAAGAAAGTAACTTGAATAAGGTGCTTTAACTTCTCTACCGGATGAAAAAGAAGTGTATAGAGCCAGATAGAAAAGCGTACAATGTGGTGGTTTACACTCTTGCCAAAGATAGGTTTGTCTCTCACTTTGAGGCGATAAAAATTTGATTAAGGCAATGGAAGAGTAGGAAGGGATGAAATCACACATTTTAGCTTACAACTCTCTCATCAAACCCCATGCATGGTTAAAACGAGGCAAAGAACGGAGTTTTCCCAATGATACACACATACCATGCCTTTATGCGGATTCTAAGACAAGAGAAGATATCTTTAAACGATAAGCCGAGATGAGATATGGGTTGGGAATCAACTATGGATTGATGGATAAGTTTTATAGGTGGAGCGATATGGATAATGTACCTTATTTGCTTTTTGGATAACAGAGGAATAACAGAGGGATGGAAATGACAAGTCTAAATCAACCTTATTTGCTTTTTGGATAACAGAGAGATGAAAATCTTAAAATTATTTGAACCCAGATTTATAAAGGGTTATAATTTTTCGTAAACTCAATATTCAGTATCGAAACTCTTTCCCATAGATCAACATGTTCTAGGCCAACCTTTGTTGATTTTTTTTTTTAATAACAGAAAGAACAAATTGTTTTATAAGCCTTTCTAAATGGTTATAGATTCTTATGAATAATTTAGGGACATTATAGAGGCATGAAGAAATTTATTACATACCCTTTATAAAAGGTTTATAAACTCTTCATAAATGATTAATAAGCCATTATAAATGGTTTCTAAACTTTATAAAAACTTTTATGAACTTTATAAATGTTTTATAAACCCTTATAAATTATTTACATACCTTTATAAACCTTATAAATTATTTTACAAACCTTATAAATTGTCTTATAAGCGTTTCTAAATGGTTATAGACTCTTATAAATGATTTAAAGACCTTCTAACTGATTTCCTTTATAAACATTTATAAACGGTTTATAGACTTTATAAACTTCTTTATAAGCCTTTATAAATAGTTTATATACTCTTACAAATAATTTATAAACATTTATAAATAATTTACAAAAGGTTTATAAACTCTTATTAACTCTTATTGATTATTTACATATTCTTGTAAACCCTTATAAATTATGTTACAAACTCTTATAAATTGTTTTATAAGCCTTTCTAAATGGTTATAGATTATTATGAATGATTTAGGGACTTTATAATTGATTCGTAAACCTATATAAACCTTATTAATTGTTTATTAACTTTAATGTTTTCATAAACATTTATAAATAGTTTATTAACTTTAATGTTTTCATAAACATTTATAAATTGTTTATAGACTTTAATTTTTTTTATAAGTCTTTATAAATTGTTTATAAAATTATCTAGAACCTAATCATTAAACATTCACCCTTTAGTTGCAACATAGACTAGAAGAATACAAATAGTGTAGAGATACTGACTCAGCAAAAAAAAAAAATCAGAGGGCAGGCTGGATTATATCCTTTGAAGGAAATTTAATATGGCCACAGAGACGCCATCAAGCTCCTGTGTGGAATAGAGACTTCTCAAAGACCCATATGTCACGTACAAGCACATGCAGAAGCAACAAATTTGTAACTCACTTGCAGTTCTTAAAAAAAAACTCAATTCTACGAGAAAAATTATTCTTTGCCTTTCAATATCGAAAGACTAGATTATACTTGGGAGTTTAAAAAATGATTACTAGTGAAAGAAACGCAAACATGTTAACTCTTGGCACTAGAAACAACATTTCTCAAAACATATAAGTAATAAAGGTAAGTACAATGCCAAACTTACTGTCGCCACCACGAGATTTTCTCATGAAGTGCATAAGGTTCGTAAACAAATCCATGGCTTACCGGCAACACTCTAGCAGCACCCTGCACTTATAAATAGTTGATGTGAGACATCAAATGATGGGAAACAACTGACATATGAGACAAAAATGCAAGAAAGAGCAACAGAAACTGAGTTATTTAACACACCGTTTTCAACAGTTGAGGTGGAGCCTTCACTTGCGTTGTAGCATACCTTTTATCACTGCTAAAGGGACAGACTCTGCAATTTAAGACACAAGAAGAAACTAAAAAAATGTCAATGATTGGTCAATAAGACTTAAGAAAAAAAACCAGAGCCAATGATGAATTTGGTGATTACTATTGTAGATGAAAGAAAATGTGTGAGGGCAGGGTTGTGGCTCTCATATAAGCTTGAACCTACCCTTCTTTCATGAGTGTCGGAAACTGAACATGTTAATTACATTACTAAACAACTTAGATTTATACAGGGTTATAAATTTTCAAAAACTCAATGTTCACAATTAGAAATCTTTCTCTTAGATCCGGGTATTAATAGATAACTCTTTCTCTTAGATCGAAACAACAAAATCCAAGAAAATTACTTACAAGTTGTGATTCTTGCTGAGGATTCAACATTTTGAGGTTTTGAGTCTCGATCCCGTATGCTTTGTGGATCTGGACGGAGACAACGGATCTGGACGGAGACATCGACGGCGGATCTGGACGGAGACGGCAGATCTGGACGGAGACGTCGACGGCAGATCTGGACGGAGACGTCGACGGCGGGTCTGGACGGAGACGGTGGATCTGGACGGAGACGGTGGATCTGGACGACGAAGATTCGCCGGCGAGAGAGAGAGAGAGAGAGAGAGAGAGAGAGAGAGAGAGAGAGAGAGAGAGAGAGAGAGAGAGAGAGAGAGAGATAGAGAGAGAGAGAGAGAGAGAGAGATGAGTTGCAGATAAGTTAAAGGCAATATTGTCTTTTATACATTAATGAATGTGGTATTTTTGAAAATGTCATTTTATTGATGGTGAAGTTGAATAGTGGTATCAAGAAAAATGTATAAGTAAAATTTCCCCTTTGATATTTCCATATATTATTTTAGATGATGTTATCGAGTATTTGTGTTATTAGTGCTCTCATGTTGAAGAATTGTGGTTTATGGTGTTGTTATTATCTAATTAGTAGGTTGTTAATATATTATTGTTAAATAGTTGAATGACATTAAAAATAAAATGGGTTTTAAGATGTTTACAAATTATACAAAGAAACATAGTTTAATAGATAGAAAAGACAAAGAGGGATCATGCTTGTTTAGGGCTTGTGCGAAATGTTTAGGGGTTAATATTTATTAGTGAATAAAGAATTTTATTTATTAGTGAATAATTTTTTTTATTTACAGATAAGAATGTTTAACAAATTGAATTGTGTCTGTATTTCCATATTTTATTTTTGTACGATTTAATCAGATCTTTATGTTATTAGCGATTTCATGACAACAAAACTTAGGTAGTTTTTAATATAAAACTCTAATATTGGAATGTAAAACAGTTTTTTTTTTCCAAAAGAAATTTAATTAGTTTTTTTTTTAAATGTGTCATGACATGTTTTGAAAATATATAATTGTAGTATAGTTTCTTTTAGATAGATTAATAATGATATAATTTGTATAATTATATAGTTGTATGCCTGCCTATTTCATTCGTAGTTTTTTTTTTTTTATATTTGGTAAAAATATTGTGGATAGTTTAAAAATGGGAATGGTGGACTAAAAAGTTTAAAGTAGTATAAGTCTATTTTCGAACACAATGAAAACGTAATAGCTGGGTTTTTAAATGCTTGAGCTTGGAAATCGGTGGGTCTTGAGTCACAATTTAGGTCTGAAACCGAAAAAACGGTTTAATCTCCTTTTTTTTCCTCATCATCGACAGCTTCACAAGTTGTTGCTATTCCTAGCCTGATTGCATTTTCGGCGTGTGAGTTTGTAAAATTATAGTTATTTTCAGTGTCTCATCGATTATAAAATTATAGTTAATCTCCTTTATTGTTTTCTCTCTTTTTCTCCGCAGACACGTATTTCTCATTCTCTTTTTTTTTTCTCATTCAAATTAAATGATGAACAGGCTAATTTTAATCATACGAAATTCAGGCCCATTTTAATAACCTAGCGCAGACTGTTAGACCCGAGCGTGATCAGGAGTGTCGCGAATCCGTCGCACGAGAGGATACGAATTAAAGCCTAATAATCCCTTTATCTTTATCAGATTTCGCCCCGCAGCCATGGTCTGGTGTAACCATTGTGCGAAGAAAGTTGACGGATTTCGCCCCGAAGGCGGTGCTCTGTAAGTGTTTTTCGATTTCCAGATTTGAAGGTTTCTAGTTAGTTATGATAATGAGCTCTACGTTTATGTTTATTATGTAGGGCATGTAATAAATGTGGGAGGATATTGGAAAACTTCAATTTTTCTGATGAAGTTACATTCATTAAGAATGCCGCTGGACAGGTACCCAAAAACCATCCCTGATTCTTTAGACCTAGAAAGAGATTTGAGATTATTATAGTCAGATATGTTTTAGTGACATTGTTATGGCCAGAATATATATATATATATATATATATATAATGTTTTAAAAATTATTTACTGGTTTAAAGGGTTTTAGCTGATTTTATCGTTTTTTTTAATTAACGAATATTTCTTAATACCCAAATCGGATTACTTAGCGGGTCACCGGGTCTAGCGGTTAGACCGTGGGTCTGGGTCGGGTAACACTGTTTTTCTAATTGCACATTTTTATTTTTTGTCCGTGCTGCAGAGCCAAGCTTCAGGTAACATAGTGAGGAGTGTTCAGAGTGGGATTACAAGCTGTCCTGCAAGGAGAAGTAGAATAGGTATTGTCTTTTTTTCTTTTCGGTTAGTGCATTGTTACCTTTGTGCCAAATTTGATCCTTTTTGTTTTGGCAGCTAAAGATGAGTTAATGAATTTGAGAGATGCCTTGCAAATTGGTGAGGACAGAGATGATGTGGTTAATATGGCTTCCCGACTCTTTGATGTATGTTTCTGTCAGGGGTTTTACATATCTTCTGTCTGTCTCTTGTCACATGCATGATTCTATAACGCTATTTTATCTTCTCAAGATGGCAGCTGACCAAAACTTCACCAAAGGGCGCAGATCTGAACTAGTACTCTCTCCCTGTCTCTACTTGGCTTGCAGGTTGGATTCTTATTACAGATTTCTCTCCCCCAGTTGTATTTTTTCCATTTTTGACCAAAAAAACTTTTCCTTAACTGCAGGAAAAAGGAACTTGCGGTTCTTCTTATTGATTTTTAAAGCTACCTTCGAGTTTGCGTGTAAGATGAGGAATTCTTTTCATTCCCCTACGTTTGACCTGTTTTGTCTACTGACTAATGCGGGTAATGGTTTCATTTCAAACTTTTTGTCTATAGTTACGAGTTAGGTTCTGTGTACTTGCAACTCTGTGAACTGTTCTATATGGTGGATAACCCGAACCTTGAGGACCTTGAGGAGCTTGTTGATCCTTCAATCTTCATTGATTGATTCACAAAAAGTAAGTAATGTCTGTCTTTTAGCTCCCATTCTTTTTCCTTTTTTTTTTTTTAATTAGTTGGTGTGAATATAGTCAAATACAAACAACAGTCGTATCAACTTCTTGTTTCATCATACACACACACTTGCAGGCTTATTGAAAGGTGCACATGCCTATGCAACAACAAAAAAGGTCGTGGAAACGGCTAAGAACATTATAGCTAGTATGAAGAGAGATTGGATGCAGGTGTGACTCCACTCCTCTTTTTAATTTTATTGTTTTTAAGAGTAATTTTCTGGCTTGTGTTAATTGTTGACCATCTATATTGTCTTGCAGACCGGCCGGAAACCAAGTGGAATATGTGGAGCAGCAATTTACATAGCTGCCCTTTCTCATGGTGTCGTGCTCCACGACAGATATTGTAAGAATATCTGATTCAGCGGATATTTGTTATAAGATTAATAGAGCTAACAATGATGTTTCGATTTGATGTGTGTTTCTCAGGCACACATTGTGCATATGTGTGGAGCAACAATAACCAAAAGATTAAATGAGTTTGCTAATACCGAGGCCGCAACTTTAACTGTGAGTTATTTCATTTGCAGTTGTAGAGTTATTCGCTAATTAGATATAGTCACTATGCCTTTTTTTTTGCCTCACATTACTTGTTGATTGTATTTTCGATTGTTGTACATGCTTGGGTAGGTTGAGGAGCTCGATAAAAGCGAAGAAAGTATATTGCTTGAAAAACCTTTTACGCCAAGACCAAATTCTGACAAAGAAGTAGTGAACTGTAAACATAAGGATTCAAAAAGTTTTGGTTATGGATTATGTAGGGACTGTCACGAAAAGGTAAGTCTCCAGACTTGTCTCTTTCCATTTTTTTAAGGTTATGCAACTGGCAAAAGCCCTTGACAAATGGGTCATGAGAGTTAACAATCAGATGCCTTCCTTTTCCAAATTTATTTCCGTGGCAGTTCATGAAAGTTTCTGGTGGAGTTGTTGGTGGGTCGGATCCTCCCGCTTTCCAGCGAGCAGAGAAAGAGAGAATGGAAAAAGCTTCTAGAGAAGAAAACGAGGGAGGGATTGGTAAAAGCTTAAACAACTATCGAAAATAGATTAAAGTTTTTTTTCTTTGTTTGAGAGCTCTTGAGAATTTTGTGTGCTGTCTGTCTCTCAGAGAAAAGTGTAAGAGGAGAAACATATTGGAATGCTGAAGATTCGGATGAATCAGACAATCTTTCTGACCTCGATGGTGATCCTGTGGTGGGCAAAATAATTTTGCTTACTTTTTGTTGTATTAGATTCTAAGTAGAATGTTTAACCTCTGTGGTGGTCATACTATTTTCACTGTGTCCCAACAGGTGGATGGCTGTTTTCTTGACGAGGACGAAAAGCGAGCTGTGAAGAAGTCATGGGAATTTCTTAACGCAGACTGGCTTAAGGTGATAGACTATCTTCTCTTGTATTTCCTTCTTAAATTGTTAGAATCTTACCAAATTTTAATTGTTTTGTAGGAGCAAGCGGCTAAGGAAGCAGCTCTGAAGACGGCTAGTGACGCTTTCAACGCGAGCAATGCTAATTGCCCAGAGTACGCAAGAAATCTTGTTGAAGCTTCTAAAGCATATGTGTCAAAATCTAGAAAGGTGACCAACATTGCAGTAGTGATGTTTATGCATGCATGCTTTATATTATCAAAGTATCAGATTTACGAAAAATAATATGCCCAGTGTAAATAGTTGACCCTAATATGGTTTATCCATCAAACTCTTGTTCTCTATTCTTTTAGGAAAAGCGACAAAAACGTGAAGAGGAAGCAAAGAACGCGCCTCCCGCATCCACAGCTTTGGAAGCTTGTACCAGAGTGCTTGAGAGCAAGGTAACAAAATATATTGGTTTTCAAGAAAAAAACATTTGGAATTTTCTTATGTTTTTGATTTTGAGTCTTGAACTCTTAATACAGAAACTCAGTAAGTACTTCAACCCCGATCGTTTGAAAGAGCTCTTCAACCCCGATCGTTTGAAAGAGCGCTTCGATACTTCCGTAAGTTTTATTATGATCTTCTCTTCTTGTTTCCTTAATTCTCATCACTGTTTATACAATTTTTTTCTTGTTTCAGTCAGGTGAGAAGTCCCCCAAGAAATCAAGAACCGAGACAGTTATAGAGAATAAGAAGGAAGTTGAAATTGAAGAAGAAGAAGAAGAGGATGGTTATGATTTTGGATTGTAATAATATACTAGATCTTAGAGCATGTCCAATGATTTGAAAAGTTAAGAACCCTTGTTAATCTAATTAAATTTCTCCTCCTCCAATGGGAGAACGAAAATATTGGCAAAGTGGATCGCAGGGAAGTTTTTATTTTGGGCTTTGGGTCCGTTTTAGTTTTTATTTTTGCTTTGGGTCGCGTTCATTTTCGATCATATACAACTCATCCAGCTAAGACGCATCACACCCTCATCTCTCTCATAAATTGCGACCTTGCCACTGAAGCCTTCTCACGTGAGAGAGATTGTCGCGATTCCCAAGACAGACGTGCCGAGTTACTTCTAACCCACAAACCACCGCGGTAATTAAACAGCTTTCTTCTCCTCTTTCTTTCTCTCTCTCCATCGAATTATTCTGCTAAACCTAAAAGTCGAAAAGTCTTGTCTCCTTCCGAGCTCTCGTGACGATTTTAGTAGCCTTCGGTTCCGATTCACTGCAGCAGCTCAGCATCGACTTTGATTTTCATTGCTATGGTTTCCCAGACAAACGCCGCAGGGAGTTCCGCTCGTCGCCGTCGAAGATCCACACCCACACCTCGCGAGCAGGCCCGGCAGCGGAAGGCCAACATATTCCCAGGTACTACGAACGGTTTTATATGTTTCTCCTTTTCAGAATTGGACTCTGGCCTCTCATCAGACTCTGCATGTTACCACTGGAATGCTGAGTTTATTCAAGGTCGATGTTAGTTTTAGATCCCTGTAAACAAGTTTTCACCAAATTTTTTATGTTTAAATGACCAATCATCTCCTTGTGTAGTTTCCGACTCAGACGAAGATAAAAGGGCCGCCTCCATGGACTCCACGGCACCGACATCTCCACCGGTCAATGCCGTACATGACGATTCATCTATGCAATTGCCTACGTGACTGTTTGCTCCGGGCTATTTCCCAACTGCTTGCGTCTGCTCTGGCAGGTTCGACGGACATGGACATTTTACTCTGCTCTCAGTTTGGCAGATTGTTTCACCTACCTGCTGCTTGATGTTAGGAGTTTTCAAGGCTCCTAAGAAAAATGTTGTAGTATAGTGATTGTCGAACCAGTTCTGAGGGATATCAAAGCACTGAGAATGCAAGTACTCACTTAATCTAAGTGCAACCAATGATTTAGATGGGTTTTAAGCTATGACTAGAACTAAAAAGCAATAACAGAATGATACTTTCTTGACTAAGGGAAAAGAGAACTCATGGGCATAGGGATTAGACCTTGGGTGATCAAGTATCGAACTAAGGATGGCAAATGATCAATCAAACTATCAACCTTAAGCCTAGACACAATTCTAAGCAAGCTCTATGTCTAGATGAATGCTCATTTGCTAACATATCTCAAACATCAAATGTCTTTGGTTGAATAATATGAAAGCAATCATTACTAACAAGTCTATTAGCTATTTTAGCACCTTTAACAACAAATGTCTTTGGCAAAGTATACTAAAAGCCTAGGAGAGTTGTCTCAGACATTTCATCAAACACCTTT
>NW_013617673.1:0-8551 GCF_000695525.1 Brassica oleracea var. oleracea | reverse complement strand
GTCTCCTCGCGAGCGACCTGGCTGTGTCGCTCCGAAGACGTCGCTCCCGGGTCGTCTCCTCGCGAGCGACCTGGCTGTGTCGCTCTGAGGACGTCGCTCCGGGCTTCGTCGGGTGTCGTCTCGCCATGGAAACGCGAGCGACCTTGGATCGTCGCTCTGGCAAGTCGCTCTGGGAGGGGTATCACAGCGACTTCATGTAGTCGCTCCAGGAAGTCGCTCCCAACGCTCTGCTCGTCCAATGATCACCTTTATCACCTCTTTTGAGCTCCAAATGCACCCAAATGTCTCCAAGAACTCCATGTGGTACTCCAATACCTAATAGAGACTCATGTATGCAAAATGCAACCTAAACATGTCTAAATCCTATTCTCTATGATGAAAATGTTTATGAATGAATGGATAAAACAATGCAAATATGCAAGATATCACTGCTCGTTGCCACAACTCAACTAAGCTGATTGGAAGCCTCCTCTGCCGTCATCTTATTACGGCACGAAAATACGAACTTTGGTACACCTTCGCAACTCATCCTCTTCGTTTCTCCCTGGATGAATTTCACTCGATAACTGGCTTGAACTGCGGCGCATTCAACGTTGAAGATTCAGACTCTGAGGAGGCTGCAGGTAGTGTTATGTGGCAAAAACTTTTTGATACAACGGTTGGTGATATAACCGTAGCTAAGGTTCTTGAGATGCTACGTAATCCATTTCTTGCGGGTTGGAAACGACTTCCTTTGATTTTGATAGCGTTGGTGGATGGGGTTCTTTGTTGTACTAACAAAAACCTGAAGCTCACCCCCAAGTATGTCGAAATGCTCACTAACGTACCATCATTCTTGAACTATCCATGGGGCCGACTCTCATTTCTATACACCTTGTCACGTTTTTTGCCTCCCCCTGTCAGTAAAGATATCCCTGACCGCTGCACGAACTGCGGATCCGGTTATCTCAACAGACAACTGCTTGCTATGGCTTTCCCCTAGCTCTCCAGTTGCTTGCTTTCGAAGTCGTGCCTCAGCTCTTGGCTAGAATTCCTGATGCACCCAACACATCAACTTTTTTGGAGGACCCTTCGGCTTGTGCGACCACTGTGATTATCCTCAACACAAAAGACATTCTCGCTGTCGAAGCAGAACCAGATGTAAGCTACTTCTCTCTCATTTTTTTCCAACGTTTTTGCTATCTGGAACATTTATTCATTGATCTGTTCTATCTCGCTTCCTAGGTTACCGTACACTTCAGCCTCATCCCAGAAGCGGAGCGCCACATGTGGTTGGACGAGGTCGAAGACTTGCAAGTAGATCGTTTGGTACACCGCCTTAGTTCTGGCCATATATTTACTACTGAAGATTTCAGAGGTGGAGAGAAGTCTTTTCGTGGTCGAGGGAAACAACCCGAAAAATACCCCTCTTCCACCGGAAGAAAAACCTGAAGTTGTACCCATCATCCAGCGTAATTTACGTCCGCGTAAACCTGCGGCTATTGTTGTTGAAGACGTAACATCATCCGAACATAACAAACCCGAGGTCCCTCATCAATCAGGAAGTTCTCCAGACAAAGATTTGAAACTGTGGCTTTCAGAGCAGCTTCAAAACATGGCCAGAGGGAACTACGAGCGCTTAGAAACTATGGAGAGAAATATATGCTTTCACTTAGGTGTGTCCCCACCTAACGTCCACAACACACGAAAAAGGAAGGCGGATGATGATTCTCCGAAAACCGGTGGTATCCAAGCGCAGTGGCCACCTTGCAAGTCAAGGAGAACAAATTCAACTTTTACTAAGCCGACAACAAAAATACATTCCTATCCACAACGCTCTGCAGACCGCTTACAGGTACACCCAACTAAGCCACACCTAAATTTAAATATTCTTATTTTTTCGGTGTTCTGACCCCAAGAGAATTCTCAGGAAAATATAGGACTCACCCCTCCATACTTCAACAAGGAGTCTCGAGACGATAACGACTGTGCCCATGACCGTACTCCACCTTTCGATGAACATGTCAACTATCAGGTTAAGTGAGAGAGTATTGGTTTCTCCAAATGTTGTTGTAAGTTAAGTGTACATTTCTGAAAGGGGGTGTACGGTTTTCATACAGGAACCACGTACACCATATGCTGTACCGGATGAAGCGAATGCAGAAAACCCCATCACAACGATCACTATTTATAATCCTCTTATATTTGTTCGTCCACAGTCCTATGTGTCACCAACCAAGGTGACTCAACTTCTTTATAGTTAGTTTGTACTTTGGTAGTTTGTAATTAGTTTCAAATTTGCTAGCATATCAACGTTTCAATATTTTGTTGATATTTTTCTATGTTCACGCTTCTTGCAGAGTGTTATAGACGAACTCCCCTGTATAAGTTATTTGACTCCAACCAAGCGCTTCGGCGATGAAATACCTGTGACGGTCACGTGGGAAGAAACAAACCCTCATGCCTACACCTCGGGCAAAATAGCACCTGCCAGTGAGACTCCACCGTCAGCTGCGTATACGGTCTCTGGCCCACATTTACCATCCCCCGAACTGCAGCTGATGTGGAAACTCTTTCAAGAGACGTAAGTGCTACAAAAACTCAGTCAGCAGCTGTTACAGAGGGCGCATCACGAGATTCGGTGGCCGTTGGAAACGAAAGATCCCCGGTTGAGGAGGACGAGAACTATGAAAGTTGTCAAGAAAACATCTCCATTGACACCCTGTTGCAAGAGAAACACCATCTTGCTGTAGAAACCTTGCCTGGTCCTGACACGGATGAGGACGACAATTCAGTGGAGAGTGGTGGTAAACGTGTGCGAAAAAAATCACAGAAAATTCGTGGAGTATACACCCCAGATGCAAGGTTGAAAGGGTTGTTCATGAGTGAAAAGAAGACTGAGTGTATGCCCCTACCCAAGACAAGTCGTGCTATTTTTAAGAAGTTTAGCGATATTCTCAGTGAAAACCTCGTGCAGTAAGTTTGGGATGTAATTTACTGTTACAAACATATAGACATCTTGTCCCGGCTGATTGAAAATAGCCTTCCCGCTGTTTTAATTTTGCAGGCAGTTCGAAATCAAGACCTCTCACATAGTCACGAATTCTTTCTTCCTTGACATAGCTACACCCGGGAAATGGACGTCGGACGAGGTACAAATATTTTTTCAAACTTCGCAAAGTTTATGTTTGTCTCATTATTTTTCTCTGCTAATAATGTAACACAACACATGCATGTGATAATGCAAATGTTGTGGAGACGTCGTGGGAGTTTTCTGCAGAAAGAACGGATAGTAATGTTCGATCCGTACTTCACAAAGATCATTACCTCGAAATGGCCCGCTTTCAACGAAGCTGAGGATAAGTTGGATTTTGATTGGGGCACAACATAGCAGCTTATTTTACAGGAAAGAGTAGGGGCAAAAACCTTAAGTTAGAACTTGGCCGCAATGTCGACATGGTGTACGCTCCAATGAATTGGGGGACGAATCATTGGGTTGGTCTTTGTATTAACCTGCGGACTTCTAACGTGACCATCCTTGATTCGTTCATCACTGAAAATCTAACTGAAGCACATGTTGATGTACAGATGACTCCTATTCTGAAGTCCTTACCATACATACTTTAGCAGTATGTCGGGTATACAGTGTACCAAATCAGTGAAGGAGTGCGCTTTTACTCATGGAATCGGGTTGAAGGAATCTATCACAACAAGAGGGGTGGTGATTGTGCGCCTTGAGCCGCTAAGTTTATGGAGATGCATTGAAATGGTGATGGGAAAGAAGAGATGAGTTTGATAACAGATAGAGTTGTGGATAAAATTCGCGAGCAGTATGCAATGGACTGCTACGAGGAGTTCGTTGGCGATTATCGGGTTGCAAACGAGGCCATATGAAGTAGAAGTATTGATTCTACCTATCTACTTTCGAAAACATTTCCCGGGTGTATTATTATTGAAGGCGTGTATCTATTATTTGTCTGAACTTAATATCTACTTTTTGTCAAAAGTGTGGAAGAACGTAATCTTTTTAACAAGAACGTAATCTATTTTGCAAGAACGGAATATTTTAAAAGAACATAATCTATTATACATGACCCACTCGTTATGTAATCTATTTTACATATTGAAATACAAGTTCGTATTGACAATCTTGTATATAATTAGCATTGTAATAATAATTCATTGCATAGTTCATATACGTACACTTACATTAATAAGCTGCATACCATCTCCATTCGCCAACTTTTTACTGACAACTAAAAGGTTAAATGTTTAAATCTGTCAGAAATGTCGTTATATCAGTAGAAACATTTTATTTAAAGGATAACGGTACACCCATTGTAGAAATGTCTTGTAGCCGTACACTTAAACATTTAAACCGTACACCTTATGTTACAGCTAGTAGAAATCATTGGGGTAACGGTTTTTAAGAAAATACTTAATCTCGTCAATCTCAGCAGCATTATTCTACTCGTCTTCTTCTAGTATTTTAATACGATTTTCCATCGAATTTAAGCTTCGAATTCTGCATTCGTGGCCTTCAACTTTCTTCTTTAGCATCACGGTTTCCTCTGCAATAGCCTCATCCCATCCTTTCTTTCTGTGCAAGCCGTCACCCTGCAAATTAGAGTGAAATAATCAAATTTCTCACACTAATAAACAATATGTTATATGTTTCTAACCTCAAAGTCTTTGCAAATGAAGTATTTCTTTCCAATGTCTGCTTGTGCGTTACAGATCTGTATGACAATCTGCCACCGCATGGACAGCGACGCGGAATTCCATAGTAAGAGTCGGCAACGGCGTAAAGCATGTTGCTATACCTCTTCGCTCTTTTATCGTCGCTGTAGCTTGGATCCGTCATTCTAAAAATTTGCGGGACGATTACAAAGGAAGGACCGGTTTTTCGTTGTGTAGATGTGAGTTTAAATGTTCAATCTGACACTCCAACCCCCAAATATTGATTCGTCACCAACCAAACAACATTCATTTATTTCAACCACCAAACCTCGTTAAATCTTAAACGGATGGAGATAATATTTATTAAATATTTTGTTTCCTTTTGAATTTTAATGATGACCCATTTGTTGCGATTCGAACACCAATATAACCGTTAGGATATAATAAACATAGTCTCGGAACTGAGATGCAAAAAAAGTAGCCGTTAGGAGAGATTTAATTGACAAAAAATATTGCCTTTGGGGAATGTAAAAGTCAGAGTGGTTTCCCTATATAAGGGGATTGAACTGAGATGTTTTGTATTCACAGCAAATAGCTATACTTTCCCAAAAATACACTGATCCAATATTTTCAGCAGATGACAGATCCTTACTATGCAGATGTGAAGCAATGGAAAAGGGATTATGATCGGCGTGAGATGGTTCTCTTTGCTAACCATCGCATACCGAAAACCTGTTAATCGTTAACTATCAGTCCGATTCTGCGCTAGACTCAGAACCTGACTTGTGATTATTCTGAAGGTATTCCTGATAGTCCTTTAGATCTCCCTCACAGTCGGAGGCGTTCTCACTCCCTTCTTCTTCCGTATTTGGCGTACAGGACTAGAATGCGTTATAGCCATGTTCGTCTTCTGGGTCCGTGTTTTGCTTGTATTTTGTTATGGCCTTCTTCTTCGGGGGCTTTGACGATTCATCTGAGTCAGTCAGGGATCCCTTCGATGCAGTCGAACTCCCACCTTCTTCAACTTTTAATGCTGCAAGCATGATGTCGTCGATGGTCGAGAACTCAGATGAACCGATAGTCCAACGTATGTCCTCCCTTAAGCCATCTCGATAAATCTCCACCAACGTTTCTTGGTCGTGATTTTGAAGAAGACCCCCTGCCAGAAAATATGTATTGTATTCTCGGACAGACGAATTCCCCTGCTTCATTTTTCAAGTATTTGATACGATTATGGTATCCATTGTGTGGTATAATGATAGTGTTAGAGGGCATTTATATAGGAGATGAAGATATGCGACCAATGGGAAAACTGAAGTTCTTAACTAAATTTTTGAAGGGTTGTGTACCCGATCCTCGATCTTCCTCCAGTGCTCCAAGCATTGGTGGTGCAACGCGTTGCAAAGAACTCTTTTGCAGATCTGTATAGACTACGATCTACTTGCAAGTCTATGCGTGCGTTGGCAGACGAAGGTGGGGTGTATGCTTCCTTTGATTTATTTAACTACCCTTGGTACCTTGGCAGGCGGCATACGCTGTTAAGAAGATGCTATGAGGAGGGTAACCCCAAGTACTCTTTACGTCAAGGGTTTGGAGTATTTCTACGGGTTAGACCGTCTAGATGAAGGACTCCCTTTGTTAAAGAGAGCAGCAGATGCTGGATACGAGCGAGCGTTCTATACCTATGCAATGACTCGCAAAATTTTATGTGAGGATGAGGAGGTACTTTTTTCGTTTCACAAGAGAATCAGTTTCTAGAATGGGAATGGTGGTTAGAAATGAAGATCCGGTATGGTTTAACCGCGAGAGCGACCGGTTCATAACAAAGAGGCATTTGTTCATGTCAACAGTCGTCCCCTTGTTTTATAGTTGCAAGTGTTCACCATGCTTGGACCGGGATTGGGGTCTTTGGTACATTGAGCACAACAAGGCTGGAGACATGTGTAATCGCTGCTTCTGGATTAAGGAGGTTGCTCTGTTCCTACGGGATTTTCGGTGTAGCACTGGTTTTCCTGATTTTGACACATGGAAGTAATGCTCTATTGTTATTTAAAATAAATATAAACCTTTTGTGGTGTGCAGTTCTTTGGAGCGTAATTTCAAACTATTTCAAATTCAAAAACGTCATATTGTCCAAAATAACGTAGACATATCCATTAAAATCGTTTTACTCTTTAATGCTTTTATTGCTGACATCGACAAGACTGAATTTTACTTTTTTTACGAATATTATGAAACAATTACTGACCGTTTTACTGTTCTCTATTATGATATCCATTAAAATAATAGAAATTCATGAAATTCTGACTTCCCCTCAACAAATTTTTAGTAAACAATCATTTTGCTTAAACATTAAGTTACCTACAATCGAGAAGTGTGGTTAAGACGCCACGGCATAATGTTTTAATTTCTATGGATATTTAACGTTTTCCATCTATGATCGGCGTTGGTGACTTTGAACGGTCAAAATAACAGTTAAATATCGTTGTTTGTTTTAATTTCTATGCATATAAGGTTCAATAGATAATAACATTGTACATGAAGAAGAATTGTTGTAAATTTCACACATGTTGTATAGCCACCTTCTCGGAAGTTTAACATGATAGTACGTGATATAGAACGTTTTGAATTTCATTGAAAACGTAGTGTACACCTTACAAATCAAGGTGTAAGAACTTGTTGTACATTAATACAAACCTAGGTGTATACTTTATATTTGACCGCAGCGTACAAGTTATCTTAAAATTACTTGAACCTATTTTGGAAGTAATTTCAATTGACTTTATCTTATTGTAAAACGTAGTGTACGACCTTTTTGAAGAAGGTGTGCGGGAATAATCTCGGAGGAGATTAGTTAACGAGAAAACAAAGATAACATTAAACGGTTTATGCTGTTGACACCAACCAAGTTTTTAATACATTACAAGATAAGGTGTACAACTAAGTCGATAAGGTGGACATATACATATAAGGTTCAACAGATAATAATTCGGTCCACAGTGGGAAAAACTAAAGAACCAATCCGTATAAAAATGTAACATACTGAAGGACGTACACCTAGTTCATAATAGAAGGAAACATGTTAAAAACACGAAACGGCGATAGAGACATCTTCTTTACCAGCGCCGGAAACTGTGCCGGAGTTGGTGCTAAGACGGAACCTTAGTTGGCGCGAGAGACGGAGCCTTGTGCTCTGCTGGAGCCTTGTGCAGAGTTGGAGCCAGTGACGGAGGAGGAGTCACCGACGAAACCACCTGCGGCCATGACGTTGGAGGCACAGACGGAGCCTTGTGCATCGCTGGACTCGGAGGTGGTACCAGAGACAGAGACTTGTTCGGCCGCGGAGGATTTAGTGACGGAACCACAACCGGCCTTGGCGTTGTAGGCAGTTAAAGGGCCTGGTATGCCGGAGAACGAACCTCATTCGCCTTTAGGCCGATACTCGTCGGTCTCCTCGTCAATCAAGTCGTCATCGGAGACATTAACACGCGTATCTCCTTCATAAGACAAGTCGTCGGTATCCTCTTCACTTTCTTCCTCCTCTTCCTCTTACGGGTTGTCCCAAGGGTGCTCGTCTTCTGGGTCACCGAATCTCATCGTCTTCCTCTTACGTCCTCGCGGTGTTGTTGGTGGAGTTTTCTCCATCTCCAGTATCTCCTCGATTTCTGATGCTTCTTGAAAGAGTGCTCTAAGCGTCGCAAACTCTGTTGATTCCAAACCCTCACGGATATCTTTCTTTAATCCGTCGCGATCGAGTTGTATCAAATACTGATCGTTTTTTTGATTAACGATCTCATGACTGAGGAAAAATTCCTCGTATTCTGCTACGCTCAAGGATCCTTGGGTGATGTCTAGAACCATGTTTAGATTTGGAATTTTTTGTGGAGATGAG
>NW_013617672.1:26985-27792 GCF_000695525.1 Brassica oleracea var. oleracea | reverse complement strand
AATTGGAGGTAGTATTCTACCGATGTTAAGTCATGGACTGGTTCCTTTAGCCCTTTTTCTATGTGATGGTGTTCTATATGACCGACATAAGACTCGACTTGTTAGATATTACAGAGGTTTAGTGAGCACCATGCCGAATCTCTCTACCATTTTCTTTTCTTTTACTTTGGCCGATATGAGTTCACCTGGTAATCTTAATCCAAGACGTTTAAGAACTATTCAAAGACCACCACAATCAAGGAGAGATGATTTCACCATTGAGATAGAGTCAAGGGTTACTCCAGTGTCTAGAGCGGCCAATCGCTTAGCTCGCGTAAAGCTGACGAAGTTGAAAAAGAAGGTAGAGGATTTAATAGACAAAGGGTTCATCTGACCAAGTAGTTCTCCATGGGAGCACCAGTTCTACTTGTGAAGAAAAATGCTGGAAATTTTAAAACTTTGATTCTCGGAGACTGAATAAGGTCATATTTAAAAGCAAGTACCCGTACCATATGTTGAAGAACTGTTGGACCAACTACGAGGAGAATTTTTGTTTTCAAAGATTGATTTAGTTTCTGGCTATCATCAAATATCTGTAGCAGAGGAGGATGTGAGGAAGACAGCTTTTTGAACACGTTATGGACATTATGAGTTCGTAGTGATTCCTTTTGGGATAACTAATGGGCCAGCAGCCTTTATGAAATTGATGAACAACGTGTTTCGGGAGTATTTGGATAAGTGTGTAATTGTGTTCATTGATGATATCCTGGTCTACTCGAGGAGTAAAGAAGAGCACGAGTGGCATCTGCGCGTGGTGATGAATAAGTT
>NW_013617672.1:22762-23741 GCF_000695525.1 Brassica oleracea var. oleracea | reverse complement strand
GGGAAGTGGCGAGTTTGCGTGGATTTTACCGACCTAAACAAAGCATGTCCAAAGGATAGCTTCCCTCTACCACATATCGATCGATTGGTAGAGGCAACAGTGGGCAACGAAATTTTATCCTTCATGGATGCCTTCTCAGGTTATAATCAAATTAGGATGAATCCCGACGATCGCGAGAAGACCGTGTTCATTACCGATCGCGGAACTTATTGCTATAAGGTAATGCCCTTCGGCCTCAAAAACGCCGGTGAAACTTACCAACGACTCGTAAACCGAATGTTCTCCAAACAACTCGGAAAAACGATGGAGGTTTATATCGACGAAATGCTCGTCAAATCCCTCAAAGCAAAAGATCACGTGTCACATCTCGAAGAGTGTTTTGCGCAGTTAAATTCCCATAACATGAAGCTCAACCCGACAAAATGTAGATTCGCCGTGGCATCAGGGGAATTCCTCGGTTACTTGGTCACATACCGTGGTATCGAAGCGAATCCAAAACAGATCAACGCACTAATCGAGATGGCTTCACCAAAGAATAAGCGAGAAGTCCAAAGACTGACCGGCAGAATCGCAGCGCTCAACCGATTTATTTCACGATCAACAAATAAGTGCCTGCCCTTCTACGATGTCCTGCGAGGAAATAAAAAATTCGAATGGTCGGAGGAGTGCGAAAACGCCTTCCAACAGTTGAAGCGCTATTTAGCTACCCCTCCAGTCCTCGCAAAACCCGTGGAAGGGGAACCTTTATTCTTGTACATCGCTGTGTCGGCAACGGCCGTAAGCGGAGTCCTGATCAGGGAAGAACGCGGGGAGCAGAAACCTATTTTCTACATAAGCAAAACCTTGCTGGATGCCGAATCTAGGTATCCGTTGATGGAAAAATTGGCATGCACGGTCGTAACATCGGCCCAAAAACTAAGACCATATTTCCAATCCCACACGATTGTCATCCTCACGACTTTTCCCTTACGGACAATTT
>NW_013617672.1:21612-22693 GCF_000695525.1 Brassica oleracea var. oleracea | reverse complement strand
GGGCTACGTTTGGCTCACGGATTAAAAATACGTAATCTCCACGCTTACTGCGACTCCCAGTTAGTGGCCAGTCAATTCAGCGGAGAGTATGAAGCCAGAGACGAAAGGATGGACGCGTACCTCAAATTGGTCCAAGGTCTAGCTCAAGACTTCGACTCTTTTGCCCTTACGCGGATCCCCCGTTCCGAGAATGTCCAGGCGGATGCCCTCACGGCCCTAGCATCAATTTCCGATCCAGGACTCAAAAGGGTAATTCCGGTCGAGTTCATCGAACATCCGAGCATCGGACCACCAATCGTCGTCAATCTCATAGAAGGCCAAGACGACGAAAAAGAAATTATCACACCACCACCATCAGAGCAATCGGATTACGGCTGTGATACCCCATGGCTTCAGATGGTTCGAGACTACATCGTCGACGGGCAACTACCCGCCGAAAAATGGGCAGCTCGCAAGATCCAAACACAGGCCGCACGCTACGTAACAGTGGACGGCAAAATCTACAGATGGAGATTCTCCGGACCACTCATGACTTGCCTGGAAGGAGAAAAGGCGAGAAAAGTAATGGAGGAAATACATTCCGGCTCCTGCGGCAACCATTCCGGCGGGAGATCACTAGCCGTGAAAATCAAACGCCATGGATACTATTGGCCGACAATGATCGGAGATTACGAAAAATTCGTACGAAAATGCGAAAAATGCCTACGGCATGCACCAACCATCCGACAACCGTCTGAAGTTCTTTCCTCCATCACATCGCCCTACCCCTTTATGCGCTGGGCCATGGATAATGTCGGACCTCTGCATAATTCAAAGCAAAAGCATTTCCTTCTAGTCCTTACCGATTTTTTCTCAAAATGGGTAGAGGCGGACTCGTACGCAAGTATAAAGGACGTCCAAGTCGAGAATTTCGTATGGAAAAACATCATCTGTAGGCATGGAGTTCCTTACGAGATCGTAACCGATAACGGGTCTCAGTTCATCTCCGCCCGATTCGAAGCATTCTGCGAAAAATAGAAGATACGACTCAACAAGTCAACTCCCAGATATCCGCAGTGCAACGGACAGGCTGAAACAATCA
>NW_013617672.1:19011-19977 GCF_000695525.1 Brassica oleracea var. oleracea | reverse complement strand
GTGAAGAAAATGAATGACAAGAGCTCACTACTTATAGAAGTATGGATTCGGAATATCGTCTCGACAACTTTTTTCCGCGGAGTTAAAATGTGAATTTCGTTCAATACACTTAACCTTGTCAAAGTCATCTATCCGCCCGCTAGAGTCACAACTCTAACGGGCTGGGGGGCTAACTGTTGGGGTCAAAAACGGTTACGCCAAATTTAACATTCAAAACGTCTGAGGAAGAAAATAAGAATTTCTCCGATGAGTACTTTTCGAAATAGATTCTTCCTTACGGAAAAGCTTTACGGAAGAAAGAATCGAGATGTCCGACGAAAGATCGAAACAGGTCGTTACGTAACCGAGCTTGAGCCAAAGCCCGGTCACCTCGTAGCGACCGAGCGATCGTCCCGCTTGGTCGCTACGTAGCGACCGAGCTCGGCCAAGCTCGATCGCTACGTAGCGACCGAGCGATCGTCCCACTCGGTTGCTACGTAGCGACCGAGCTCGAGCCCCAGCTCGGTCGCTACGTAGCGACCGAGCGCTCATCCCGCTTGGTCGCTACGTAGCGACCGAACTCAAGCCAAAGCTCGGACGCTACGTAGCGACCGAGCGATCGTCTCAAGCCAAGGCTCGGTCGCTACGTAGCGACCGCGCGATCGTCCCACTCGGTCGCTACGTAGCAACCAAGGTCAAGCCAAGGCTCGGTCGCGTCGCTACGTAGCGACCGAGCTCGAGCCCAAGCTCGGTCTCTACGTAGCGACCGAGTGCTCGTCCCGCTCGGTCGCTACGTAGCGACCGAGCGATCGTCCCGCTCGATCGCTACGTAGCGACCAAGCTCGGCCAAGCTCGGTCGCTACGTAGCGACGGAGCGATCGTCCCGCTCGGTCGCTACGTAGTGACCGAGCTCAAGCCAAGGCTCGGTCGCTACGTAGTGACCGAGCGCTCGTCCCAGCTGGGTCGCTACGTAGCGACCGAGCGCTC
>NW_013617672.1:7170-18504 GCF_000695525.1 Brassica oleracea var. oleracea | reverse complement strand
ATCTACTTTGCTCTCTTTTTCGATTTCTTATTCTTATCGTTGTTATTCTCGTGTTCTGATTGCTTGACGTGTGGTAATTAGCAGATATCCGGGTCCTCTGGGAAATTAGGGTTTTCCTAGTTTCCTTATTTAAACGGAAATCGACAGTGCGAATTTCGGTTCCCACAATTTGTGATGATAATGTTGATGACGATCTGTTAGTTGATAAATGTTAAAGTGATAAATGATGAAGTTGTTAAATAAATATTAAATGTGTAAAGTCGGACTGAGGACGAGGACATGGCGATCCCGTCAAAGCCCGTAAACCGGCTGACGAGCCCAAGGTGGCGTACGACCTTTCGAGGTGACGGCCAGCCTAAGTTGTCATGTTATTATTAATATTGGAAATGGTTATGAGATGACAAATGTTAATGCGATTAATGAATGTGTATTGAAATAAATGATGTGTTATGTTTGTTAATTTCTTAATATGTTGGGTGATGAATGTTCTAGGACTAGTATTTTCGCATGCAAGTTGGTTAATAATGTTAGGAGTCATGTGGGAAAAAATGACCATCCTCACTGAATGACTGTGTGTTATTCACCCCTTTCCCTCTTTCCTTTTCAGTGTAGGCAGGTGTTTCTTGTTGTTCAAGTTAGGGCACAAGAGTATGATTTGGGGGATGGGCATTACAATTTGGTATACCACAAACCTCGGTAAACTCCGAATAATGTATAACGTCAACAAAATGGATTTCAGATCTTTCGAAGGGAGTGCTCACCGCTGGTACGAGTACTTATTTTCCTTTGATTATACCTTTAATACATTGATGGTATGTCAATGGGACCGCTTGGTTTTTATGAATCTAGAGTCTGCCTAGAAGAGCGTAATATGTCGTCGGTGCAAAAACAACCTGGAACTCTATCGAACTCTGAAAAGGTCAAACGTTGCAATTGACTCTGACCATACCATTCCTAGAAAACTGATTTGACAATTATTCAAACTCAAATTATATACCTCGAGAAGTGCTCCTCCAATCTTTTCTTCTTGAATGCCTAGTGGACATAGGTAAGAGATTGACTGTGGAGTCAGGATCAACCACCATTCTCTTCATAGTCACCCTATTCATCTCTGCTTCAACATACAATGAACGCCCCCCCCCCCATCAAGTGGCAATGGTACGTGTCTATTTTTTAAAAAGGATCTTAGAGTGTCTTTCTTCTATGTAGAAGGATATGAATGGTATTAGGTTGGATTTGACTTAAAGGCTGTTCCTGAAGGCCGAAAAAAAAGAGAGACTTCTGGGCTGGTAATAAAGCTAAGGTCCTGGCAAACTAGTCATCCTATCTATCCACCTCTCCAAACACAATATCTTTAGTACCTATGATGGTGACCACATCTGCTGGCATGTGATGTTTGGACATAGAATCGAGTCCTTGTGAATGGGCAAAGCCGGGTGCTCTTATTTTACGACGGTAGGGATGATTGCTTCCATTACTGACCAGAAAGACACCAAATTCTCTTTTAGGTGCTTCAACTGCGGTATAGGTAGAAGAAGCTGGTACGGAAAAACCTTCTGTATAAAGTTCGAAATGGTGAATTGAGGTAGAGTAGACCGATGATCCTGTAGTCATTTGGCCGGCTATTAAAAGAAAAAAGCTTGCATTTGCTCCCTCTATTATATAACCGGTCCCATCTCTCTCCAAACCTAACGTGGTAGTTTCCCATCATAGGGCTTTCTATCTATAGATTGAGCCATTATCAAGGATCTAATTCGTTCAGAACTCAGTTGACTACTTCTACAGATAAGACGGAGTGTCCTTGGCTCAGCATTATAGCACATAAGGCTTCGGCGCTACTACAGCGCTTTGCTAACTCGAAGCGCCTCGCTATGAGAATCTAGCTTCGCTAACGCTCAGAAAAGTCTTCAACCTTTGCGCTGACCGTTCGTTTTCTCAGTAGCAAAAGCTCTTCTCTTTGCCCCTTAAGTAGAAGGAAAGAGATTTTTTGTTTTATTACTCCCGCTTCCTCACATCTGCGCTCGTCAAGCCAACTTTGCTTTTTTTGGGAGGCGTTTCTCGGGGTTGAAGCGGACATTTCGAAATGACAGCATCGAAGATATTTGTATATTTATACACGGCAACGGTGATACCGGACTGCGTTCGGGAAAAAAAGTGGCCCAGTTGAAAGAAAAAGGCGGGAACTCTCGTCTTTCAACCCCACTATACTATTGATAGTTGTGGGGCACTGTGTACTTACAGCCTCTACGAGAATCAAGTGAATGGGGCCGGTGCATGGCGAACAGAACAATTCATCAAGCCATTTCTCGCCTCAACTCCCTAAATAGGAAGAAGGGTGCTTTAAAAATAGGGGTAATTGCTCCGCACCTGACTGTGATAGCCCTCTCGAGGAACACCTTATTGGAGCTTTGTAACTAGTGGCCTGTTTCCCGTAGGGTCGGCGTTTTCCCAGTGCGCAGGGCCCCAACGAGGAAGGTGTTAGTGGTTTATCATTGGGTCAATAATGCTAATCCCTCTTTTTTTGTGCTACTTCTACTCCTAGGGCAGGAAGAAGATAAGAAAAGGCGAAGCGTTCTCTTGGTTTCCCAACCTGTTGCTTCTAGAGGCTGCCCTCTCTCGGCTGGATGTTGGTCCAGCCTACTACGAGGATCCCGTATACAACAACCCAACTTATAAAAAGGACATAAAAACCCCTTGTATAGGTTGGAGAAAGGGGAAAGGGCTTTTTCAGCTGGTAGCGCAGGAGTGCACTTCCGTTTTCCCTTTACTAGTAGGGTGGGGGTCCCGTCGTTCCTATGCCGCCGCGTTTCCCGGTGCTTTTCTTTTAGTGCTTCGACCCGAATCGATAGTTTCTAGCTAGTTCAGTGGATAAGATGGCTGTGCTCCAGCTCACTCAAGAATGGGACGGCCGTGGTCCGCCGGCAAGCTCGTTCTGATCTTGGACGCAATACATTGGAATACTGAAGCACCACCACGAACGCTACTGCGCGTTCAACCACGAACGCTACCGCGCGTTCGCCTGCGGCGCGGTAAGGCACCACCCTGTTGTGCCAGCAGCCAACTCCGGCGTGTCAGCTTAGTTATCCTCATCAAGCCACTTACTTGATGTCTAGCTTCCCAACTGGTAGACGGTTCCTTTTCCCCCAGATCAATGAAGAAGGTAGAAGTAAGTTGATTCTTCCGAAGAACCGGAAGCGAATCGCTATGCCGGGGTGGGGGGACGGGAAAAGAAACGACTCCGAAGAAAGAAATTGGGGTTCCCAATGCTTCTCTATGGCCAATGAGATGCGCCAACCTCAGGATGCTTTACTCCTAACCCACAACGTTCTGAGACGGAGCTTAACCTGAGTCTCGGTTAAGAACGGCGATGATCAACGTTTCACACGACGCACGATTCCATGGATAGTTTCATTCGACATCGTGATGGAGGACATAGCTTACGATCATCGGCTTTGATCATGCCGCTAGGCATTTGATTAAGACATTGCACAATGATCCGAAGACTTTGTCGCATCTCTTCGATACGGATACAGTAACGATCATAGCGATCTCCTCTGGTACCTACTGGTACGTCAGGATCCGATTGGTCATGAACATCGTAAGGTGCTGCTCTTCGCGAATCCCAGCATACCCCTGGTTGGGATGGGTAGGCCCACCACTTCACTTTCACTTAGGCCCGGGCCAAGTCAGTGGGGGACCCTGTCGGGCTCCTGCCCCCCCCCAAAAAAGCAAACTGTACGTGAGAGTTTCCCTTCATACAGCTCGAATCATTCTCAGATGCCTCCCCGGGCATCCTTTCCTTCTTTGTTGAGTTGGTTCACGCGCGCGCAAACGAGCACCAGCCGCAACAGCAGGAAACTATGACCAATAGAGTCAGACACTTAGCTACATCCGCACGCAAAAGGAATGTGGTTCTGGTTGAGACTTTCTTTCCGGGGCGCGGGACGTTCGCGGAGTCCGTTCCTTCCGTACCACCACAAGACTGGTCGTTCTTGGGTTTAACACCCCCCTAATCATAAGGGATAGGGGAAAGGTAGCCGAGCCTATCATATCAAAAAGGTTGTAGAAAGAGAACCCGGCCCCCTATTTCATTTGACGTTCCGGGGCAGGAAAAAAACCATTCGACCGACTTTAGTTTTGGGTAACAAGAAAGAAGGTTAGTTGATCTGCTTTGATCAAGGAAAAAGCCCAGTCAGCCACCAACTCGGTGCAGGTCATGTTACCTACAGCTCGGCCTTTGCTTTTTGAGGCTTCCTCTACCCGCATCTCTAAGTGCTCGCAGCACTTCCATATGGAGAAAGATAGGCTTACCATGTTCCATCAATAGCACCTAATCTATGCCGGTTTTGGCGGACCGTGCTCCACCCGGTGAACTCGCGCGGTTCCAACGTGCCCAGAGGCCAGAGGCGAAATCTGTTCATGGTCTGTAGGACCAACACCATTCAAAGGTGGGTGGCTCCCCCCGCCTAGAACAGTCATATTTGACTGGGCTTACACACATTCGCTCACTTACGCTGTCCCCCCTCAGCTCACCCTAGCCCCAGGCCTTTTGCTCTTCTAACGTATGCTCCAAGGCTTCACACCAAGTCTTAACTTACATAATATGCTTGCTTAAGTAGAGTCAGGCGGAACCATTGTTACCTGATGGGAACTTCCCCCATATTGCTATCAATGTCTTCATGTCGCACGACCTCTTAACATTACACCACTGAATCCCCAATCCTTTGCTTGCTGTGCAGTGACAGTACCAATATCCACTAATCGTTGTTTCCAGATACGGTTTCCGGTTGACATCTCTTCTAATTCATTGATACGAGAAGCAAATTGTTGTGTGAAGGAATCAATATCTCGACATAAGCCAAGAGGCAGATCTTGGGCCACTCCACCTGGTCGTATGAAACTGGCATGCATCCTGGCTCCCGAGACTCTTTCATAGAATTCCAACAATTTCTCCGGCTACTCAAAAGCCCACAGGAACAGAGTTAATGCTCCCACATCCATAGCATGAGTAGTTAAAGCAAGTGAATGATTTGAAATTCGAGTTATTTCACGGAATAACACTCGTATATATTGAGCTCGTAATGGTACCTCGCAATTCAAAAGTTTCTCTACAGCTGAAGAATGAGCGTGTTCTTGGGCCATCATAGAAACATAGATAGGGTCGAAAACGGAACGAAAAACGAAACTTTACGACAGCTTTTTCGTACAGGTTCACTTGTATCACATACACCCGCGTCCTTCCCTGTGTATCGGAGATATAAAGCGAGTGCACCGGAAAAGAACGGGAACTGGGTCGATCTATTGCGAAGCATCCGAAGCATAACTGCACACTCACACAATCTTTGCCGAGAGATAGGAGCATTCGGTGGAACCGGTGAACTACACTTGCTTCTGGATAGATGTGTGGGACAGAGGGCTCGTGGTACCTTCTGCCCCCCCTTCCTCCTCTGCTTTGAGAACTGTGTGAACGGAGAGTGGGCAGAAGGGAAGGAGGTCCTCATACAGAGAAAATCAGGGAATGGGTCGAGATAGATGACAGCGCCGAGGAACGCCGAGGAACGCCTTGCCGGGAGGTCATCTATCTCGACCCATTCCCTGATTTTCTCTGTATGAGGACCTCCCTCCCTTATGCCCACTCTCCGTTTACACAGTTCTCAAAGGGCCTTGCCGGGAGGGCAATCTTCTCGACCCATTCCCTGATTTTCTCTGTATGAGGACCTCCTTCCCTTCTGCCCACTCTCCGTTCACACAGTTCTCAAAGCAGAGGAGGAAGGGTGGGCAGAAGGTACCACGAGCCCTCTGTCCCACACATCTATTCAGAAGCAAGTGTAGTTCACAGGTTCCACCGAATGCTCCTATCTCTCGGCAAAGATTGTGTGAGTTTGCAGTTATCCTTCGGATGCTTCGCAATAGATCGACCCAGTTCCCGTTCTTTTCCGGTGCACTCGCTTCATATCTCCGATACCCAGGGAAGGACGCGGTGGGAAGGGGTTCCTTCACCCTAGCCTCTGTCCGGCCGATCATTCCGCAGGCATCTTGCATTCACGCCTCCGTTTGACTGCCGCTCGGGGATGTAGTTGTAGATACGTTAGTCAACGTGGGTCGTTGGCTCCACCTGTTCTCTCCTTCTACGACATGCTGTTGCTGTCGCCATATTCCATATGTCACCTAGTCATCTCTGCCTCACTGCGGGCCAGCACCTCAGAAAGAAACGGAGGACTTCATTCAGTGACTCCGCGATCGCCCTCTGAACGATCAGAATAAGGTAAAGCTTGAAGATAAGTTTTGTACTCTATTAATTTCTCAGTCCCTCTAGTCGGGTGGGCGCCGGCCGGTCTTTCGGCCAGGTCCCCCTAAAAACCGTACGTGCGGGTCTCCCCGCATGCGGCTCATGCCATTCGAGGTGGCCCAGCCCAACATTCATTCGCAAATCCTGTTGTGAAATTGAGACTGCTCGACCTCGGAAGCTATTCAGTCGTATGGTTGACTTTATCATCGATTCATTGAATAATTGACTATCTTACATTTTATATATTGGCTCGCTCCCTATTTTTCCAAGAATTCATTCACTTCCCTTAACTTCATAGGGCTTTCTATAAGAGGGTTCCTCCTTCCAGTTCCGTCAAATGACCCGGCCTCCCCTGGCTCTTCCACCGTCCGGATCCCTTTCCCCCTATGCTCACCCGGCGCACGCCTACCACGCTTCGCGCCTGCGGCGTTCTCACCAGACGGTCTTTGCCTGTAAAGACGGTCTTTGCCTGTAGTGCCATCCTCCCCGCTGGCTGTATGGGAATTTCTCTCCTCTCCTTTCAGTCGAGTTGCTAAAGCCCCTCGACGCTGCCTTCTGTTAGGCTATAGATTACAGGAACAAATGTAGTTGAATGAGACAGCAGGCGGGTTACACGTTCCACTACGCCGAGGTGTGAGGTGCAGGTGATGATGATCACCCCGGGGTATGCGCTAGCGCCTTTGACAGGCACTGCAGAACCCGCCAACGCTCATGAAACCCGGGTCAGGCGGTCCTCCATTCATCCGACCAGAGGTGTGGATAACGAGGCCACCTTCACAACCTTCTCCCCTCTGTCCCTATGTTGTAGTAAGGTAGGGTGGTTCACTTGAGTTGCTCAACCACCCCTCTCTAGACAGGTGCTCGAGTCATGCTTACGCCCTCTCCTTTCAGTCGAGTGACTTCGCCCCTTAGCCCGGTGCTCATGACCCGCTACGGAACCTCCACCGTGCCGGGGGACCAAGCAGGGCATAGCTAGCGGCATAGGAGCCGACTCGGCGTCAGCGGCTTCGTGCCGCACTGGAGTGATCCAATATGTGGTTCCGCACGTTCCACCACTTCTCCGTTCATTTCCAATACTAATCGTGAAACACCATGAGCAGCAGGATGTTGAGGTCCAAAATTCGAAGTAAAATTTTTGATTTGCCTTTTCCTAGTCGTCATGGGAAAGAAAGGCAGAAATCTGAAAGAGATGATTCCCTGAGATCTTGTCCAATACCACTTGTACCAGAAATGCATCTCCTTCGACGACCCTTCCACCCTAGCCCTCCTCCCCTTACGCTTGCTTGGACCCCGCCCCACCAGCTTTTTTTACACAAGACTACTACTTTACAATCTAATTTGATTGGAAGCTCTCAATCAAATTAGAGATCTCCTGCCATATTGGACTTTTTGTTTTTTCCAATACAGTCGAGGACTCTTTTAAGATGACTTAAACGGCTCCCATTTGAGGGGAAGCTGTTCAGATCCCCGAAGTAGGCTTAAATACCTATGAGAATATCGGAATCTTCCTTTATCCGAATGCGCTAAAGCCCTCTTTATATAAAGAGAGGGCTTTATCAACAATGCTTTCTATCTTTTTAGAGCATAAGTTGAAATGGCCTTCTGTTAACCGCCACTCCTTAGATGAAATCATATCCTTCAAAATCTTCTTTTCATTTTCTATTTGCTGCTTGTCGAGAGTTTGGAAAATCTCATCTTGAGATATTTAGCTTTCGACCACGGGAAAAGAAGCTGAAATAGTAGGAGTTTACCTTATAGCAGGACACTCGCCCGTTGACAACTCTTTCTTAGGTTACTAATCGGTGACTTGCTTCGCCCAGGGGAATTCTATACTGTTTCATCCCTGTTGGTTCAGGCCTCCTCTTCCATCCCGTGTTTTACTTACATTCAAATTGAGTGCTTTTTTTTTTGTCTCCACTTGAGTCTTAGTTACTGGTAGCAATTTCATGACATTGCCCCACTGTAACTGGACAGCCAAATCGTACATCCTAAATATTATCCCGTACCTGAACGAATCATCCATGTTCGCAGGTCGGTAATATGTACGGATAAAGATCGGCACATCAGACTTCAAGCTCTATACTGGCACTAAGCCTTAGCATACAATTCCATCTTTGATACTCCAGATAAAGCTTCATCCACCCATGGTACAGAGTGTATTCATTGAATACTTCCATACCTGGATAGGCAACACCTCACTAGGAGGAAGTCTCGACTGAAAGAAGAGGAGGAAGGATAGGATCTTTCGGAGTATAGTGCTCCAAAAGAGTCCAAATTATCCTACCCTCCACATGAGGGTGCAATGGAGCACCTAACACCGTGGATAACCCAATACGCAAGCTACTTTTATTTGAGTGCGCATGGATCCTCATCACCATCAGCCTCTTCATAAAACGTTTGTGTCGAAGAGACGAAGGTTCCCGCGGTTCAGAATGAGCTTCTGCGCCGGGAAGCCCCCGAATCTTACTCAGTGGGCATCATAAAGAGCTCTAAAGGGGTGTGAGAGGACCGGAAAATAATGAGTCAAGCCTGAAAAGAAAGTCGAACCGCGAAGGCAAGTATCCTCGCCCCCGCGATGGGAACTTTCAATAAAGCACAGTAGAGTGCTTTACCTACCAGAGGTATCTATAGAATGAAAGAATCATTTTATGCTTCCTTGGCCATGTACAACATGGATTAGCATTATGTCATTCCTACAATTCCTACAAGTGATCCACCTTCCAGTATTTGAAGGAGAGGACTTCGATATATTATATAATATGTTTCTTTCCATTCCTCGTGAGCCACTTATTTCTCCGAAACAAGAGATCAAAGTGATTTTCCTCCTTTTTCCCAATAAGTCGACGGCCTTACACCATTGGGATACTTCGAATAAACTAGCATACATATAGGATACACCAGTGCTAAAACCTTTTCTCAAGAGATCTTCCAAACTGTTGGGGTCCTTGCTCTGGATGGTCTTCCCCCGGTGTGAAAGCAGTTGGTTCCGTAGTTTTAGAATTCTGCTGATCCCAAGTACTCCATCTCCATCATTGCATATGAAAATATAGAAAGTAAAGAAGAAAAGGCATAACCAGAAGAATTGTGAAAAATAAGTGAATTTATCCAGTTGAGGCATGATTAGATTAATTGATTTCAACAAAATGATTCCCTCCAGACAACTTCACTCCGTCAAGTCTCTAGGAGTAGTGAAGAACTATAGAAAGTTGTGGTTGGTTGTTGACCAACAAAAGCATGGGAGAAAACCAAGAACAGGGGGCATAGAGATTTCTTCTCTTATGAGATTGATAGTTTGATCGCGGGGGCGGCCCGGCAGGCTAGCGATCAGAAAAGAAAATCGATTCTATATACGTTATGGTATGGAAAAAGATCTGACTTCCATTTCTTCAGTAGGGGAGAAAGAGTCTTTCTTGGTTGACTGCCGGGAAGCTTTACTTGGTCTCAAACTCAAAGGCTTGGCTAGAAGGCAGAACTCTTTCTTAAGTGGCCACAAGCAAGCCCAGAAGAATCGAATCATCGCCCAAAAGCCAGGTAATGAACTCACGATCTACGCATATCAACGGCCTTTCCCAACCCCGAGTCTATTTGGAGTCATAGTTCGATCCACAACCACAAGCCAAGCTGACTTAGAAGCACAACTGAATGCACACTTCCTTCGTGGCTTATTGAATACTGAAAAGCACAGGTACAGTGCCACCCCTCACACTGACCGTACTTCCGGCAAACATAACTAGTTCTTCGAGTAAGACTGGGTTGAAGCGGAAGGATATTCGCTTTATTAGCTAAAGCTGATTGAATTGCTAACTGAACTTAACTAGTCTAATTCCATTATTCTGACCCTGCAGGCTTTGATCTTTTTGATTCTCATAGAAATCGGAAGATTTGAAAGCGGAAAGAAGATTCTAGCCTTCCTTCCATATTCAAAGATCAAGGAAGACGAGCAAGAAAACGGATGCGCGTTAGCGCAACGGCTTTCGCTAACGTTGTTCAATCCGTTGCTTGTTCCCCTGACCTTTCATTCACTTTGATTAACGCTACCCGGTCCACTCAAAGCTTGAAGGCGTTCCTCGTTAGTTGCTTATCTCGTTGTTGGGGCTTCCCAAGAGAAGATGGAGTGGACGGGTATTTGATTCCAAGAGTTGGCTTACTGCCTTGGGGGCGGAGGGAGAACGATGGGACCTCGAATAGAGCTACTTCTGGTCATTACTTCCTGGTACGAATGCATTGACTGGCCCGAGGAACGCCTTCTGAACCGGACTTGGATATTTGCTTGTTTGTTTCGGGCCAAGTGGATTAATTAAATGAGATGGTGCGGGACAAATATGGATTGAATGTCATATAGATTTGAGTTTCAGTGGCATAGGACCTTCGATCAACCATGGGGAGGAACCTAGCTTCTTCAGCGAAGCTGGAAGAACCCCTCGGTTGAATCTATCTCTCCGTTCGATGGGAATTCCCAGGCATGGTGGGATCAGTTTGTAGCTTCCAGTCTGATTCCTGGGATTGCATGGCGAAGCGGAGGAACCCCTTACTTCGTTCATTCTATTGAAGCATAACGTAAAAAGCTCTTTCTCATGTTGCATTTCTTTGGTTTTTATTGGATTGGAAGTTCTAGTATGTTGTCTGTGGGAACCGAAATTCACACTGTCGAGTTTTGTTAATCGGAGGAAAGCCAAGTTAACCTAGCCTTCCCTGAAGGTACCGGTTATCTGCTGGGCCACACACAACTCAATCAATATGAAAGATTCGAAAGTAATAAATCGTAAAAGAGCAAAAAGGGAACAAAGAGGTCTTATTTCCGAATTCGCGTTTAAGCGTGAACAACAGGTAAGATCCTAGGAGGTCTTATTTCCGAATTCGCATTTGAGCGTGAACAACAGGTAAGATCCTAGGCCACGAGAGCTGTCGGTACGTTCGCTAGTTAGTAAAAACGGAAAAAAGCCTAAATTGCTCTAAGTATTAAGCTTGCTCTTAGAAGGCTCTCTCCTCTGCTCTTCGTCCTAGGTCCTCCTTATATACTCCTCCTTAGGTCGGTTTACCTCTTC
>NW_013617672.1:4443-6972 GCF_000695525.1 Brassica oleracea var. oleracea | reverse complement strand
GGTTCTTCCAACGGAACCCTGTTTCTTCGCATAGCCGAGGCAGTTGGTGTTAAGTTAACCATAACCTGCTCTACTACAAAGGATAGGAAACTGTTCGAGAGACATAACCTTCCCAACTTCCCAAAAACTTTGACGATGTTTTTTAGACGGAACATTGGTGTCGTATCCATGGACCCGAAGACTGAGTTACGGAAACTTCAGACGAAGATGCATGTTTATGGGATGGGACCGGGTTCGGAATGGTCCACGGAGAATTGGCCGCGGTCACCGGGCGAACTGATCCGCGGCACGATCGAGCTCACCGGCGAGCCGACTGGCAACACGGTCGTGCTCGCCGGGCGAGCTGGCCCGTGTCACGGCCGAGCTCGCCGGCGACTCGACTGGTAACACGACTGTTCTCGCCGGGCAAGCTGGCTCGTGTCATGGCCGTGCTCGCCGGGCGAGCTGGCCTGTGTCACGGCCGAGCTTGCCGGTGACTCGACCAGCAACACGGCCGTGCTCGCCGGGCGAGCTGGCTCGTGGCTCGTGTCGCGGCTGTGCTCGCCGGGCGAGCTGGCTCGTGTCGCGGCTGTGCTCTCCGGGCGAGCTGGCCCATGTCACGGCCGAGGGTGTTAGGTTCTAGCTTGCGGTATGGTCTGTTCTAGGTGGAATTAGACGTAATCGTTTGTCGAAAGATTGAAGGTGAATAGAAAAAAATTCCTTCAAGATAGAATTTTTTCAAATTCTTTACTCACTTCTTCCCTTAAGAAAAGATTCCTTCAAGATAGAATTTTTTTCTCCAAGATCTCTCTTTGCACAAAGAAAAGGTTTCAGAAGGAGGTCGGAGAACAGAACCGGAGACAGGCTGAGCTCCATTCTCGGGCCCTTGTCCGTGCGGAGAGGAGAAGAAAGAAAGCGATTGTCGCAGAAATGAAGCAGAGGGCTGCTTTGTTTGCCACCGAATTCGAGAGCTTTAAGGATGCTCAAGAATTCGTGGGCGATTTTCGCGAGTGCCGTTGCTACCCTCTACAAGTCGCAGAACGAGGACTTCTCTTTTCCTGCCGAGGTCGCCGAGATGTCGGGTCTTATGAACGGGTGTGCCCATGCCGAATCCTTGGTTCCTCCAATCGAAGGAAGGGTCCGATAGCTTTGGGATTCCATCGAGGTCTCGGAGGACACGGCGGAAGCGGGAACCGGTGTCGGTGATGAAGGTGCCGGAATCGCGGACGGAGAGGTGGACCAGTGTGCGAGCTCGTTCGGGGTCTCCATGTCCGGGTTCTCCGACTTTGAGCTTTGAGGATTGTTGGGATTATTTCTCTTAGTTTTAGTTCGAGGTTTGATGTATCTAGGCCGAGTGTGGCCGTATTTGATTTATGTGTGTTATGGTCTTGCGAGGCTATGTGAACTATGTGTTTGAGACCGGCCGTTTGGTGGCTTTGGGGGCTTCTATATATATGATGAATGATTGACATTCTGTGCGTTTTAGTTTATACTTCTGCCAAGTGTGAGGGAAAGATACGAGTAGTCACTTCGTATCTTAAATCTTAGTTTATCTTCTTGTTCGTTTGCTCTTACTGAACGAGGGCGTTCGGAAACATTTTGGAGTTTCGCGAAGTTTCGTGAGCGTATTAGATATAGACAATTGGACATGTTTTTAAGATCTCGTATCATGTCTTGAGATGTTAGTGGACCAGTAGGACTGGGTTTAGGGCAAGACCTAGGTTTACTTTCGGCTCTAAGGCTGTGCGATGACTGATCGGTGGGCGATTTCCACCTGGTTCTTTCCGATTTAAAGTCTGCGACTTGGCGCCGGCTTATTTGACTTGTTTGGAACGAACCGAGCACTCTCCAGAGACCGTCTGGAGTGCTGACCAAAATTTTGGATTTCTTGTATAGCGCGCTATGGTATCCTCGTCGGATGTAAGAGAACCTTTACTTTTACGATAGGTTAGCTACGAGTTTTTTTTTGAGAACGTTTTGGGTTTGTCCGTCGGGGCCAATCGACGGGCAATTTTTAAAGTCGCGGATGGACCGTGTGTATGGATAATATCTCTCGAAAATATTTACGACGTCTCGCTTTTTCCGATAGGTGTATCCTTTGTAGTGAGAAAGTTACGATCTTCGTTTTTAGAGAAGATGTATTTGGTCTTGCTTGACCATTGATACGTAGTGATTGTTGTTTAAGTTAGTTCCCATCCAAGGACTGCTTGAAAGGTATGCGTGTTTGGAGACCCTTGTCTTGGGTGTTTCTCAGGTTAATCTCCGATTGTTGTGGCTTACTGCAAGTGAATCGGGAGACCGCAATAAAATGAGTTTTATTGGAAAAGTTTCGAAAATATCGAGTACATGTGTGGATATTCCAAACTTTGTGGGAGTATACGAGTACACGTACCCACTCCCCCCCCTCTTTTTGGAGAGGGGGATAGCTGAACTTGTCAATAGGACAAGCTGCCTACGTACCTCTTTCGAGGATCAACCCATCTCGTAGTTCTGCTTTGTTGTCGCGGGCGTTCCTACTCGTTGGATAGGGCCATTTCTGTTACTTCGGCC
>NW_013617672.1:2358-3129 GCF_000695525.1 Brassica oleracea var. oleracea | reverse complement strand
ACCGGCAACGCGGTCGTGCTCGCCGGGCGAGCTGGCCCGTGTCACGGTCGTGCTCGCCGGGCGAGCTGGCCCGTGTCACGGTCTAGCTCGCCGGCGACTCGACCGGCAACACGGCCGTGCTCGCCGGGCGCGCTGGCCCGTGTCACGGCCGAGCTCACCGGCGACTCGACCGGCAACACGGCCGTGCTTGTCGGGCGAGCTGGCTAGTGTCGCGGCCGAGCTCGCCGGGCGATCCGTTTCGGCTGTTCTTTTTCTCGGCTTATGAAGTTTTGACCAAGATTCGGTTTTTTCTGAGGACTTTCGGACATCGATTCCGTCGTGACCGATTTTGACCCCAACATTGTCTGTGGATTTCTAACAAAAAAACCTTATGCCATTTAATTCATTAAGGTGGAGTGCTGCTAGCCACTCCCTGAGCTAGTTTAGTAACTCGACTGAAAGGAGAGGCCAAGGACGGGGTCGAACCGTCATTTCAGGATTTGCAGTCCGATACATTGCCATTATGTTACCTAGCCAAACCCGCCACCTCATGTGCCAAGAATGAGTAGATATCCCCTACGGGAATCGAACCAGTGTCTTCGACATGAAAAGACGATGTCCGAACCACTAGACGAAAGGGACAAAAAAAAAAGCCATTCTTCATATACCTCAGCTCCGAGAATAGAAGTGAATCTTTTCTTTCTATACGAAATTCAAGATTCTGTTTGTGTTTCGTGAACTCAATAACCACTTATTTGAAATGTTATAGCGGGTGCAGTTGAATTGGGACCA
>NW_013617672.1:0-1720 GCF_000695525.1 Brassica oleracea var. oleracea | reverse complement strand
ATATATGCGGAAATCATGAAAAGATAACAAACGAGTTTAGAGAAAACAGTAGATCTTATTTCGAGTCCGCGTGAGAGCGTTGCGATCATTACAAGAGATCATAAAAGCTTTGGCCGCAAAGGGTGTCAGCGAGTTACCTAGTTCTAGCGGCCTAAAAGCTCAAACCTAGTTGACTCGCAGCTCGATAACAAAAGACGAAGAAAATACAGAAAAGGTTTTTGATTGATTTCGGACTGAACCTTATGAAAGGCTGCCTACGTACCCCTTTCGAGGATCAAGCCGAACGTAGTTCAAGAGTGAACCAAGAGATCGAACTGCTTGTGCAAGTTCGTCTGGTAATCGGGTGCCAGTCATGGAAACAGAGCATGTCGAGAATAATGCATCAGAGTTTCTAAATGCCGAGAGTTCTGAGTCTAAAAAGTTCTCCCCCGTGCCTCTCGCCTAGGACTCCTCATATACTCGCTCTTAGGTGGGTTTACGCTTTTTCATCTTCTGCCCTTAAGCCGTCATAACTTAAAAATGGAGATTTTCCATTTTTCCCGATCTTTCCAATTATCTTCGAATACTTCGTATTTATCCGTGGAAACTTGACATTTATCTTTCCTTGTGAACCGAGCATAAACCGTCCTACGATTTTTGGGCTTTTGGTTAAGAAATTGTAAGTGGGTTTCGAGTCACGTCTTAGGTCTCTTTGGGCCGTTTTTTTGACTCGAAACGATATTACGGCTTCTTTCGATAAAAACAAACTTTCCGTGGTTTTTATCGTAAAGTTCGATTGATGACTTCAAATGACGAGAAACATGAAATGGGTTGGCTACGGTCTTCGGGAGATAGCATTAAAGAGTAGAAGAGAATGCATGGATTCGTGTCGTATCGATTTTTAAGAAAGCACTGTCGCTACGTAGTGACCGAGTCGTGTGCGTGCTCGGTCGCTACGTAGCGACCAAGCCATGTACGTTCTCGGTCGCTATGTAGCGACCGAGCTTCGGAGAGACCTCGATCGATATGTAGCGACCGAGCTGTGTACGTGCTCGGTCGCGACGTAGCGACCGAGCTTTTATGAGGGCTCGGTCGCTACGTAGCGACCGAGCCGTGTACGTGCTCGATTCGAGTCACGTCTTAGGTCTCTTTGGGCTGTTGTTTGACTCGGAACGTTTATTATAGCTTCTTTCGATAAAAAAGAACTTTACGCGGTTTTTATCGTTAAGTTCGATTGATGACTTCAAATGACGAGAAACATGAAATGGGTTGGCTACGGTCTTCGAGAGATAGCATTAAAGAGTAGACGAGAATGCATGGATTCGTGTCGTATCGATTTTTAAGAAAGCACGGTCGCTAAGTAGGTCGCTACGTAGCAACCGAGCTTTGGTGAGAGCTCGGTCGCTACGTAGTGAGAAGTCGGTCGCTATGTCGCGACCGAGCTTCAGGGAGAGCTTGGTCGCTACGTAGCGACCGAGCCTTGTACGTGCTCGGTCGCTACGTAGTGACAGAGCTTCGGTGAGAGCTCGGTCGCTACGTAGCGACCGACCCGTGTACGTGCTGGGTCGCTACATAGCGACCGAGCTTTGGTGATAGCTCGGTTGCTACGTAGCGACCAGCTTTTGCGCTGGTTGCTACACGGCAACCTTGTTCGCGTCTTTCTCTGATTTTTCGCGTCTTTTCTCTGATTTTTCGTCTTTCTCTGCAAGATTCTTCGTAAAAATAAATCTTTTTCTAAGAT
>NW_013617671.1:10283-27974 GCF_000695525.1 Brassica oleracea var. oleracea | reverse complement strand
TTGACTCCAAGTTTTGAGTCACTTTTGCAAAAAGCCCTATATATATATATGAAACTAGGGCAGACCATACTTTAGTTGTGATCTAGGTTATTAAGTTTTGTACGATTTTGTGGTTGTGTTTTAGGTTTGCATTTGCAAGAGATGTATATGATAATGATTTTTTTTTTTTTAAGTTTTATGTGAAGAGAAATTATATGTGATAAGATATATTATACTTTAATATGTTTCTTTTAGTATAAGTTATTTAATTTTTCTACTTTTTTTATTGTCGGGTTTTTACATAGCTTTTTTCAGTGAACTAAACATTAATTTTCTTCTTATACTATGAAATATATTTTTTAATTGACTTCACAGAATTTTCAAAATTATTTGTAAACGTTTGTAGTAGTCGTCTACATATTGCCAAGGGTTGAATTTGAGCTTCTGATATCTTGTTATTTTCATGAGTTTTAACATTTGTTATTAGTTCATTTTTATCATTTTAGGATGCATTTAGTTATATATATATATATATATATATATATTGCATTTGTGTGTTCACTTGCATTTGATAGGGGCTAAACTGGATGTTTGAGAAGTTTGGGGGGAAATCGTGAGGTTATATTTGAAATTTACAAAGTTTGTGACCGATTTGAAAATCATCAAAAGATAAGGGACCATCGTGGAATTACAAAGAGGTCTATAGTGCTCCATCAATTGTTTTGGGGCTGATTCAAAAGGACATACGTGCAAATTTAAGAGTTTTGGGGTTACTATGAGAATAGCTGAAAGTTTAAGGACCAAGTGTGAAAATAAGCAAGAGTTGGCAATTGTTTCTCTTGAAGAGCTTTTATCTGGATCTGCGACGGCAAGGCATGATTCCGGTGACGATGGCCAAGATGGAGCAAGACATGACGACGAATGGAGCCCTCCGATTGGTATTTACACGCCGGCGAAGCTTGTTTTCACCGTGGAGACTTTCGAGCATGACGACGTCGAGGAAGAAGCTTGGCTGAGGCTGTGAATCGAGAAGAAGACGCGGAGGAAGCAGTGTCTTGACGCGAAGAGCTAGGGGTTGGAGACACGGTTCAGATCAAACCGCGACGGCGGTGCTCGAGTTGAATACATGAGAGAGCAAGCTTCGATTTGGTGACGAATTCATCATTCTGTTTCTCCAATGGTGATGCAGAGCGGGTTTGATGGCAGCGGAGAAGAGAAGACGCCAATAATCATGCGGATTGGACGCGATCAACGGTAGCGGCTCAGTGGCAACGCTGGAGACACGGCGAGCGTTGCAGCGTAGTTTGAGAGGTGAGTTCATCGATCATAAGTGAAGCCCAAAAACGAAACGAACCCCAACAATATGGTCACCTTCTGTTAATGAAGTGATGCGTTTTATGCCGACAGACACGTGTCACGCCCACAATAAACGATTTTCCTAGCTGAACGCTGAGCTGACAGCACAGGAATGAAGCAAACATATTTTTATATATATAGATAGATAATTTAAACTAATTTCCTTTTTAAAAAGAGGTGCAGTTTACACATATTTTGTTCCGGATATTTAAATCAGATCTAAAATATGATCCTATATTTTTGTGGCCACATATGTTTAATGTTTGTAGTTGTTTTGAATCCGGTTTATTTATCTCACAAAATCCATCTACCAATAGACCTCATTTATGTTGTTAATTTCTAAATATATTTGTTGGCCTTTTACAATTTTTTTAATCTACGGATATGTTAATTTTTTTATGTCATACACTAAAAAATAGTGAATTTACGGACGTTTCAGGTTATTAAATTATTTTATAGTGGTCAGAAGAAATTATATGTATAGGTTTATATTAAAAAAAATCAAAATAATACTTTCTAAAATATCCAAAGAAGAAGTACAAAACCTAGCTTTGGAAGGGGACAAGCATTCACATGAAAATTATACTTTCTGAAATAACATTATGTATTGCGTGATGGTAACTTTAAATTCTACATTTAACATTTTTTTGACTAATACATCTAACATATTAAACTTGTGATTATATGTATATGGAAAAAAAATTATAACTGGAAAAATAAAATTACTAGCCAAGTGATTACATTCCTAAGTTTAATTTCTTCATTTTTATCATTAAAATTAGTATCGTAAATCTAGACTCTGGGAAAAAGGAAGAGAGATTTCATTATAAAAAAAAAGAGAGAGGAAGAGAGATGTGATACGTCCATGTTATTCTCTAGCCATTATTCAAACAGAAGTCCAATTTACAAGTGGTGGCATTGGGAATTTAACTTTTTCTTTTGCTTTTTATTTGAATTTTAAACTGCATGTTAAGAAAACTAATTAATTTTTGGATTTATTTTATTTTTTTTTGTAAAAATTTAGACCAGTTCTCGATTTGTGCGTGTCATCCTTGCGTATGGACCATACTAATCTTCTCTGTATCGTTCCAATTTTATCGGATGTCCCCGAGGGGACATATTTTGGATTTATTACTTGGAGTAATATTTTAGAATATCTAATTAGGAAAAATGGTCTCTTGTTTCCAGTACGTGTAAACCAATTCAAAGAAGAGACAAGACAACTTCATGTTACTATTTCTCACAAAAATCATGTTACTGACGTATGCATAGGTGTTTTTAAGATGAATACGTGGTTTACAATAAACATAATTCACAAAATACTCATTTCTTAAAAGATCTATATTATAGTTTTTTCAAAAATATATAAAATTGTATTTTTCAATATATTTTTTTTTCTTAATTAACTATTTCTGATAACTTTTAACCTGTGAGATTTTATTAAACACAATTGTATCTTTTGAAAAGTATAATTTTTTATTAATTAATGTATTGAAAATGTAAAAAATGTATATTTTATGGATTTTTTAGGAAATGAGAGAGTATGTGTTTTTATTGTTTTAATGTTGATAACAAAATTATATCCCATTAATTAGAATTAAAATGAAAGACTAACTACTTTTTAATTACAAAACAGTAGTATTTAAAAAAAAATTAAATTTACAAAACTTACTTTATATAAAAAAAAAAGTATAACAAGTTTTTTTAATATGAGTATTATCTTAGCTAGGATCTATATACGAGTATGTATGTAAACGCATGCATTTGTTGATATAGATATGTTTTCATCAATTTTTATAGTTGTAGATAATTTTATGTATCGTAATCTTTCTAGTTTATTGGGATGTCCCCGAAGGGACAATTTTATGCATTACTTGATTGGATAAAAATAAATGTAAAAATGACACAAACATGTAATTCATGGAAGTACCATGCTCTAGTAGTGGTTATCAAAAATTCCACAGTGCATTTTGCTAGAAATGACTTCGACCACGCCTTATAAATTTAATTTATTGGCATTTGGCATATTTTCACCAAGAAATATCGATAGCAACCCAACATCAGTTAAGGTCATGGTTAAACAATCCCCCATTTTATTTAATTTTTGATAAAAAATCTTAGTCTTCATTTATGCTTTCTAGATCGTCAAGTTTTCTACATTTCTTTCTAGTTTCTCAATCTTTGTACTCCTATAAAGTACGACTGACGACCAGATGAATAATAAAAATGGTCTTTTAGTGAACCTATTTTTGAGAGTCACTTGTTCTTTCAGAACAATCCGATTATTGGTGCGTATTATCTAACAATCAAACTCAACCAAGGTGCGTAATGCCGAAAGAAAGTTTTTAGGTAACTCAGAGTCAGGGGCCTTCCACAATCTTCGAGAGACCATTTATTCCATCATTTTCTTCGATTTTCTTGCGCTAGTAGCCCAATGATATAAAACCTATCTAGATAGCTAATTTCAAAGTGCATTTCCTCCGAGTAGATGCTATCACTATTTTTGAAGCTGTTGTAAAAAAACAACCCTTTTGAAGCATATAAAAGTTTATGTGTCAGTCGCTTTTTTTGTATCAGATTTAGCGAACTAAGAACAAGTTTTTCACAGTTACAAAAAAGAACAAGTCATTCTACGATGTTATCTAGCTATTCAAGTAGTAAACAAGTTAAAAATCTTTTTTCAAAAAAAAAAAAAACAAGTTAAAAATCTTGGTTTTCAGCTTTATATATGAGTTGCTAAAGTCCCCTCTTAGCACTAAAATGAGAATTTGTGCGTTATGAGTGGGATGAGAAGTGGCAGATTAACCAATTTGGTCTTTAAATTTCCTTTTTCTAGACGGTATATACAGAACATATGTATGCATGCGATATCTTCAATTAATTAATTATCCTAACCATTAGAAGAAATGTTTTTTAAAAGGGGAACCATTTTAAAAAAAATTCTAAGTGTCAGTATCCACCGTAAATCACAGCTTTTGTTGTTTTATTATGAAATAAATATTAAAGAAATACAGCACTTCAAGTGCCATTATTCTGATTATAAAACTAAATGTCCCTTTTGCAATAAGGGTAATGAGAAACTTAAAATATTTCTAAAAAGGTAATAAATTTGAATTTTGTGAAGAAATTAAATATATTCTCTAGTAGGTGAGTGGATGTATTGCAAAGAATAAATCCTAAAACAACTAATATTATTTTAAAAATTACCATATTTGGAAATTTTAATGTTGGCGATCCACAACCTGACAACCACAATGCGTTTCACACATAGAAAGGCTGACAAAGTTTGAAAGGTCACTTCAAATTTAGAAGAAATATTCGTTACGTCTGTTACTCTTTGTTTTTTTTTCTCTATATAATTTATTTCCTTTTCCATTAAAAACAATGAAATTAACAAACAAGAACTGGCTTTCCTCTTATAGAAACCCTGATGCCATCTAGCTGTCCTCAGATTACACGTTTCAAGTGTAATTTGCATGTGATCATGATAATATTTAAAGTTCAAATAATCTTATAATTCTTTTTGTATATTTGAGCATATGAACCAACACCAATCTATGACACAACATGTCATATGTTGTCTTATATTCGCAAGCTGTGTAAGATAACCTTTTTTCTCAGCTAGAAAAAACCCGCACTTCACTTTACTTAAAATTAAAAAGGATCTCCAGCCAATAGAAAGCTGGTTAATAACATCACACAGAGCCTTTTGTGGTGACTTCAGTTATCTATAGACTATAGTTTATTGGAATTATGTACAATACAGAAATTTATCACTATTGTTTTTTTTTTGAATTATACAGAGGTATCCTGGCCCCACAGAAGTGATCCAGACTAGTCACGTGTTACCACGTGTCGGTTCTCTGTCTCTGGCGATGCCGAAATGTTAATTCTCCAGTGGCTGGGATTCGAACCCAGGTGGCGGTACTCACAGCTGTAAGCCCTTTACCACTAGAGCTAGAAGCCCCGGTTTATCACTATTGTTTAGAGATAACTAATGCATTTGGAGAGATAGAAAGTTTTGAGTGCAATGTCAACTAGGCCAATTTTTAGTGCGACAAAACAGTTAGGGTTTTCCGAGCTTGATGGAGGAATCGAAGAAGGATTCTCTCTATCTTAGTGTCAGAGTAAGGATCAAAGTAATAAAGATGGAAGCAAGTTGAAGTTGGAAGCAGTAAAAAATAAGTCAGTACCATCAAAAATGCGATGCAAGTAGATATGGTAAAAAAAAGATGTAGATATGGTAGATGCAGCAGCTAGAGATGTTAAAGTAGGGTGCACCTTAAGCCTGTGGATCTGAATGAGCCTAGTAGAATTTTTGATATGTGGCTCATTTATTACCATGTACAAATAAATGGGTTTATACATGGACAATCCGTTTAGGTATGTTTATTTAACGGGGCATATCCGTTAAATAAATGGGTATCCGGGTAGGTTCGCTTCTAGGTATTTTTTAAAAGCAAAAATTATATTTAGAATATTTAAAACTAACTAAAAGGTAATTTAAAAATGTTACAATTTATATAATTTGTGTTTTTGAAACAGAATGATTATGTTATATTTAGTTTGTGTTTTTTTGAAACAAAATACATATGATGTGTTTGGGTTTAAAACATATTCAAATGTGTTGATATTTTTAATGATATGATGAATTGATTAATATTTAATAAAAATATTTTTAGTTTAAAATTTTTGATTTAATTTAAATTTCTATTTATCATAAAGTTTTGAAATCAAATACAAGAGTTTTTTTAAAATTAAGAATTAATTGTTAAAATATTAAGAAAAAAATTAAACCATGTTAAGATGAAAAAACATTATTGATAAAAAATTGTATTAAAAAACATAAGTGAGCCTAAACGGACTAAAACCCGTTCTTCACAACTTAACGAACTTAAAAGTAAATAAAAGCTAAACGGACATGGGTATAAATAAGCTTAGATCTAGATGATATAATGGGCTGGGCCTAGACGGACCAGGACCACCCATTAAAACATCTCTAGTAGCAGCTTTGGTTGAGGTTTCGTATGATATGATTCAAAACTAAAGTTCCCGTGTGGAAAGATTTCTTGCAAGGAAATTTTCTATCAAAGATTCATGTGGTGTGGGAGATAAATATCAATATGAATTGATGTGTTTGAAAGGGATGAGAACATTTTCAAGTTTAAAATCAAGGATGTCTAACTGAAGAAGCGAGTTCACAGAAAGGGTATGTGCAACATCGCATACATTCTGATGATCATCACAAAATGGTCACCGATAGAGGAAGAAAAGTATAAACAAGAGATAAGAACCATTGCAATGTGGGACGGTAAACAATTTCTGCACATGATGTATTTGGAGGTGTAAACCCATCTTACGTTCGATTCATGCTAGGAAAAATATTGATGTTATTTGGCCAGTCTGAACTTGGGCTTCAATCCAGTAACAAATGATTTAACTAAGAGGACATATAAAAAAGTACTTGTAGGAACTCAATATTAAGTAATGTTGCACCAGTATATATTTGGCAACTTTGTGATAAATTCCTTTCACATAATGAATGGTTATGAGAGTGATCAATGCATAGCCGTAAACATTATAATGGAATGTATTCATATGTCAATATTAGAGTTTGTTTGAATGACAAATGATATATATATGTTTGTTGAGTGTCAAATGCAGAAATGGATGTGGCGGATATTGAGTAGTAGTCTAAACAAAGTTAGGAACCTTAGGAAAATTATATAAAGAAATGAACCTTAGAAAGAAAATTATATTGAGTAGTAGTCTAATGAATATTGAATTCAATTTTCTCAAAGCATTTACATGTCATAATCAATTCACCAATTGATGAAAAATATATCATTTTCTTCCTAATGCTCAATTTATTAGAGAAATAAATCTCCATAAATTAGCCTATTCTCTCATTCTCTCACTCTCTTTGTCACCACCATAATATTGCTTCCTTTTTAATTTTTTTTTTGATTTATACAGGGGTATCCTGGCTCAACAGAAGTGGTTCAGACTAGTCATGTGCTACCACGTGTCGGTCCATGTCTCTGGCGATGCCGAAATGTTAATTTTTCAGTGGTCGGAATTCGAACCCTAATTGCTTCACCGTATTGGATTTTTGCCCTCGAGTTACCACCGGGCTAAAAGTTCTGGTTTTGCTTCTTAATTTAAATTAGTGGCGAGTTAGCTGGTTTTATACTACTGAGAAGGGACTGCGTCAGGACTGCTCACTATCTCTCCTATATATATGTTATAGTTATGGATGTGTTATCAAAGTGCTTGCACAAAGCTGCAGTGATTCAACTGATTTGAAATCATTCAAGCTGAAATAACACCCTCACCAAGACCAATGTTTTTAAAGCTTGAATGATACCCAATCAGTTTGATCATTGCATTGTCTAAATATTCATTGGATTGGAACCATTGTTAGTCATATCTCAAGAGAACAACATGAATCGAATCAGGATTTATTTCTAAATATGTGTTAAAGGCTGCAGCCCACACGTTTTCGCGAAAATGAATTGTGAGGTGACACGGAGACACCGTAATTTCACAAACTGGGTTGATATGATACGTTAACAAGTAGGTCAGAAATCGATTAACGTCGATTAGAGCAACCAAAGATCGTATATGATAAGGACTTTTAAACTTTGTTTGAATTTTCATGTAATTTATTTCCGATATTTTCTCAAAATTCGGATTAAATATAATGTATATGATGAAAACCAAACATTTTGAATTAGTTTAATATTTAAAACTGTATTATCATGGAAATCTATCTCAAAATTGTTTTACTAGAAAAGCAAATGAGATGATACATTGTATAAAATTTTAAAGGGCTTAACTGAACCCTCTAACCTTTCCTTGGGTTCTCCACTAACCACTACAGAAAATGCCAAATGCATGGCTGAAGAAATAGTGTTTGAACGAAAGAATGTGGACTAACGTAGCAGCACATAAAGTAATTTTCTTAATCAATGTCTTCACTAGAATTCAAGTTGCTTGAAGAAGTGAAATTAAGAAGTTTGGAAGGAGTATAGATATGTTCACGTGAGACAACACAAATCAAGTCCAAAGACTGAAGGAAATCATTATGGGGGTATCCACAACCAAAACACTAAATGATATAGACTGGGGCTACCAAAGAAAAGAAAGTAGAAATATATGTTCTCCATGAAGAAGAGGTTTACAAATATAGTAAAGAATTTCTTTTCAAAAAAATATACTAAATTTTTTTCACTACGTACACATCCTTATAGGAAAAAAAGAATAACCCGTAGTCGAAATATAATTCTGAACATCCTATTCAAGGTGGACCTAGTTTTGAAGACGGGAAAAAGGTCATGATTATGATGAAGAAGATTTAAAGTGGTATTGACAATAGACATGCAATTTAGGCACAGAGCCGGCCTGTGGGCCAAGCCAATAAATCAGTGGCTTCCAGCCATTGTATTTTAAAAAAAATTTCGTCCACAATTTTCAAAAATTTTCCTTTAGCCTAGTGGTAAAATGTGAAGTCTGTAGGCGTTATTACCTCCAACCAGGGTTCACATCTCCTTACCAGCGGCCATTTTTTTTAATTTGCTTCTGGTCCTGGATTTCTTAGGACCGGCTCTGCTTAGGCACAAGAGTCCTTGCATGTTCATATGCTAGCAAGGGATGTAGAGTTTTGAACCTAAATCCTACTGAAAGCAAATATGAGTGTTAACATGAATCAAACAGTACATAACCACAACGAACATACTTGGATTTCTACATAAAAAGATGACTAGCACTCAGTTGCTATTATCAAAAACATTTTACAATTATTCTACTTATCAGATCAGATCACAAACACAATGTTGTACTTTAAATAACACGTTTATGAAAAGTAGTTGTGTAACTTGTGTTACAAAATTAGATTGAAGCATTAATGGAAGAGTGGAGAAACCAAAACGTATGTCATGGATGCGACTCCATTTTTCCGACGACTTCATCACCACTCCGTGGCCTTCACTCTCATTTATCCCACCAATCATTACCACCGCTTTACCTCCTAAACTTCTGGCATAAACAGAGCTTCCAGTCATCAGAAGGTTTATAATTTCAACTCAGGTTTGGCACTTCGACTCACCTTCTCTATATAGACAGTGAAGCCCTAGAAATTGCATTGATCAGACATTTTCTGAGAACAGGAATGGGAACGTTAGCCGTTTCCCAGCACCGTAGTCCGTAGCTATACTCGAGTCAGAGCAACAACGATAAGGTTAAGATGTTCTCCTAGTGATGGACCCGTTTTGTTTGATGTATACTTAATGGGCCTCTGATATCTTAAGGGTTTTTCTCCATATTGCAAAATGTTGATATTAGAAATCAAGGGCTTTAATTGAACGCAGTCCATCAAAAATCAACAAATACACAGCCTGTTAAACAATACCCGGAGTATGCAACAAAATTACAAAGAAAATGAATTGGCTGACATGTCACCCTCTGGTTCCTCTATTATTATGACATCAGTCAAATGATAAATCTTCTGCTCCCTCGGGTTCATAATACTTAATGTTTTATCTTTGTGTTTTACCTTTGTGCACAAAGATTAAGACGGTTACATTTTTTTAAAAAAATATTTGTAAATATATAATTTTAAAATCATTTAACCAATTACAAAAAAAAACTGCAAAATCTAATTGGTTGAACAGTTTCCAATAAAGTTAAAGTTAACCTTAAACCTCAAAATTTTCATGTAAATTGAAACAAAATACTCCTTCTAAAACATCATCTATTTTAAAACGGAGGGAGTATATATTAATCTTCGAGCATTGGTTAAATGACAACCTTGAAGAACATGTTTACGTATCAAGCCGAGAGTGCTCCTTAACCATTTTTTTAAAGTAAATATTTCTAAATATTTTTATAAGTAAATATACAATAAAAAAGTAAATATACAATATAAGAAATATAAAAATTATATTAAACATCTATCTGAAAAACGTATACTTTTACATTTTTATTATTTCTAAATATTTTTATAAGTAATATACAATATAAGGAAACAAGTATACAATATAAGAAATAGAAATATTACATTAAATATTTATTATAATATTATCATTTAATATAAAAGAAAAAAAATATAATAAGTAAATATACAATATAAGAAAAAATAAACAATAGGTAAAATACATGAAACAATAAATTAAATATCTCTCTGAAAAATATATGGTAAAATAAATAATAAGTAAATAGACAATATAAAAAATATAAATATTATATTAAACATCTATTGTAATATTAGAATAAGTAAATATACAATATAAGAAAAAATACGCAATAAGTAAATATACAATATCAGAACTAGAAAAACTAAATTAGACATCTGATATTGTATAATTTAGTTTAATTGGAATAAAAATATCACATTAAAATCTATCATAATATTAGAATAAAAATAAATAATAAGTAAATATACAATATAAGAAATATAAATATTACTTTAAACATATATAAATAATATTACCACATTTGATAGAAAATAAAAAAATAGAATAAATAAATATACAATATAAGAAAAAATAAATAAAAAATAAATATACAATATATGAAATTGAAAAACTACATGAACCATCTATCTGAAAAATGTATTGTTTTATATTTTTGTTATTTATAAATATTTTATAAGTATATATATATATATACAATATATGAGAAATAAATAAAAAGTAAATATACAATATAAGAAATAGAATATTACATATTATAATAAGTAAATATAAAAAATAGAAATGTTACATACTATAATAAGTAAATATAAAATATAATATATAAGAAATACAAAACTATTACATTAAATATATATCGTAATATTATCATTGATATAAAAGCAAGAAATTTAGAATAAGTAAATATAAAAAATAAGAAAAGATAAACAGTAAGTAAATATACAGTATAAAAAATCTATTACATTAATGTATAGTTAATGGAAAAATGTATTTTAAGTGGAAAAATGTATAATTAAATAGAAAAATATATTTTAAATAAATAATAAGCAAATATACAGTATAAGAAAATAGAAATATTACATTAAACATCTATCGTAATATTATCATTTCATATCAAGAAAATTAGAATAAATAAATATACAATATAGATAAATTTTCTAAGATAGCTCTTTTTAAGTTTTTCTCACAAAAATAACCATCAATTAAAAAATAACCAAAATTTTTTTTATTAAAGAGTAAAAATACATTTATACCCTAGAGTTAACTAATATAGACTTAGAGTTTAGAGTTGAGGGGTGGAAATGGTTTCAAAATTTGAAAAAATAAAAAACAAATATTAAATTTTTCAAAATAAAATGGTTATTTTGGTCATTTTACTTATTAAAGGTTATTTTATGACAAAACGTAAAAAGATCTATTTGAGAGAATTTCATTTACAGTATAATAAAAATTAAATAATAAGTAAATATACAATATAATAAATGAAAAGCTATATCAAACATCTATCTTAAAAATGTATAGTTTTCTGGATTTTTCGAAAGAAATATGTATTCACACAAATATACGATTCAGAATTTTGTTGTTACACAGAATACAACGTCCAAACGAATAGCTATATAATTAATATTTGAAAATCAAAATAGCCACGTATGATTCCACCTAGGAAAGTCGTTGCACGAGGTGATCACACGTGTCTGGCGCCTTCAACGCACCGTATCATTTAATCTTAGCATTATGGGCTTGATCGTTTAACGTGTGTGGGCTGAAAATTTTGACTCTGTATCCGGCCCGATTGAACGGCATAATCGAAGAAGCGAAGTTCTTCTCTCCTCTGCGTGCGACGGCGACTTCCTAACCTTTGCGCTTCATCTCGCTAGCTGAAACTGTCCGAGTGATGGTATGCAATCAATTCATTCACTTTCTCCTCATCATTGAAGATTTCTCGCCTCCCCCATTAACCGAAGCTACTGTATATAGATCTTTGATTGCCTAAACTCCCAGGTATGACCATCCAATCGTTACCTTGAGAGAACAATGTTTTCTTATATGTTTCCCAGTATACAAAAATTTTTATTTGGCAAAATAGATGGATTAGAGACATAGGATTTTAACAGAATAGAGTTAGAGTTTCTGTTTTTGATGGGATTCAATAGAAAGAAGATTACAAGCTGAGTCTTGCAGTTTTCAGTCATATGTATAGATACTTGCATTTCACCTTTGAAAACCTTTGGAGCTGTTCTCATCACAATGAGTTCTATAAAGTTCCGTTCTTTACCTAAACCACTTCGCAAATATTAACATTCTATATTGTGCAATACTTTTACCTATAAGAGCAATTTTTCTTGCATGTGTACCGAGTTAGAGATTATACTCTTGGATTTATTTGATTTCATTCAAGGCTTTTGTTTCTACATTGACTAGACCCTTATATCTCTTTTTTTTTTTTGTGTCCGACAGGGTGAACCAAGTTTCTACCTGTTTGGATTCATTATGTATTGCAACCACAGCTGCGAGAGTGCTAAAGTAAGTTCTTCAAGGAATTTTTCTAATTTTTACAGTCCACCTTGGTCCAAGATTCTACTTGGGCTCATTGGCTCAAAACTTTGAAGCACCTGCTGAAGGAAGGTGCCATCTGTAACTAAACGTATTCAACTTCACACGAAGTAACGACCACTTCAGTTCATTGACTCACCAGTTTCCCTTCGCTTCAACAACCAGACTAAATTTGTCAGTCCCATGGCGGTGGTGTTAAGAACACCGTGGAAATTTCCAGAAGGACAACGGATCTGAAGGGCGACAGAACTTTAACAGTGGCGTTTGGGAGAAGGCTACTCACAAGGAGGTGTACGGTTCCGACATATGCCTTGAGGCTGAAGGTCGTTTGACGACAGAAGTGAGACGCCTCACCAACATTATTCTCAGGCGGATGATTGTCAACGACTTGGATATGGATGTTTTGGCTAAGGCGAGACTGGAAGGCTTTGAAGCTTGACAAATGCTTAGGTTTCTCTCTACTGATGGACTTTCAGCATCGTTTAAACATTGCAGGTACTGATTTACTTCTTTGTAGCTTTAAGATATGATCTTAAAGTTTAACACTAACTTTTTCAACTCTCTTTATATTCATAAGAACAGTTCTACTTGCCTACTCTGACTAGCACAAGATTGCTGCATAAAAAGAACCATATCTTAAAAACTGTTTCTTTGAAGATCACATGTGTCTTTAGCTCAATTGGGTATGTAGAAACTTTGGTGGTTTATTTGTTGAACCTTAATGGCTTTGTCGTTGTTATGCCTTCAACCTAAGCAAATTATCAATTGGAAAATTAGAAACCTTGGTGCGGACTTTATTTGGTTAATTAGGAAACGTTGATATATGCCATCTGTAAAAGAATATCTTTGGTAATACATTTGTCACGCCTGCAATTCTGATTTGTGTTCAGCTCAAATGGTAAAAGTAGCTTTAACTTTATTTTATTCAAAATATGTGCAGTTGAAGACCATACAGAAAGGAAGAAGACTTTGTTGAGTAAGGATCTCGGAAAAGTTGGGTTAAATCAATTTTTTCTAAGGAACTTGAACCCTTTATTTTTGAAGTGTTTGATATTAGAGATGAGCAATATTTTTGATTTTGCGGACATGAGTTAGATGGAATATGGTAACATTTTTTCTGACATGGATGAGACCAACAATTAGTTATTCAACTCACTAGCACATCATTTCTTCTGGCACTATTTAATCTGCCACAGCCCACAGGTCTTGGTTCATATCAATATATTGTCCAACTGTGTGATATGATAATATAATTCACAATCCAGGTCTTCTTCTACGTACCATATGCTTCTGACACTATTTAACATGTTTGATGAACAAAATTTTGTCAGTCCATTTGCTATCGTCGTGTATCTGATATCTAATTCTTGATCACATCATGTATCAAAATATATATATAGAGCGTCCACATCAGCGAAAAAATCTTCTTCCGAAAGATGACACGTGGCATTGTTACTAAAAAATAAAAAATAAAAAATAAATAAATATACAATATAAGGAAAAATTAATATTAAGTAAAATTATAATATAAGAAAAAGAAATACTACATTAAACAATAATATGTAAATATACAATATAAGAAAAATAAATAATAAATACATATACAATATAAGAAATATAAATATTACATTAAACATCTATCTGAAAAATATATAGTAATATAAATAATAACTAAATACACAATATAAGAAATAGAAATATTATATTAAACATTTATCGTAATATCAGAATAATTAATTATAAAATAAAATAAAAATAAATAATAAGTAAATATAGTATATAAGATATAAAAATATTACATTAAATATTTATCGCAATATTATCATTGATATAAAAGCAAGAAATTTAGAATAAATAAATTTACAAAATAAGAAAAGATAAACAGTAAGTAAATATAAAATATAAAAAAATGGAAAAACTAAATTAAACATATATCTGAAAATGTATAGCTAAATAAATAATAAGTAAATACATAATAAAAAATAGAAGTATTACATTAAACATCTATCGTAATATTACAATTTGATATAAAAGCAAAACAATTAGATAAGTAAATATACAATTAAAAAAGTAAATATAAAATATAAGAAATAGAAAAACTACAATAAACATATATCTGAAAAATGTATAGTTTAAATTTTTTTTATTTCCAAAAATATTTTAATAAGAAAATATAAAATTAAGAAAAACAAGCATACAATATAAGAAATAGAAACATTACATTAAATATCAATCATAATATTATCATTTGATATAAAAGCTAGAAAATTAGAATAAATCTATACTAATAAAATGGACCTTTTGAGGCTCCATCTAGAGTCCACATCAGCGAAAAAAATCTTTTTCCGAAAGATGACACATGATATTGTTACTAAAAAATAAAAAATAAATAAATATATAATATAATATAAAAATAAACAATATGTAAAATACAATTAAGAAATGAATAAACTAAATTAAACATCTCTCTGAAAAAATATATAGTAAAATAAATAATAAGTATATATACATTATAAGAAATATAAATATTATATTAAACATTTATCGTAGTATTTAAATAAATAAATATACAATATAATGAAAAATACACAATAAGTAAATATAAAATATCAAAACAGGAAAAACTAAATTAGACATCTATAAGAAAAATGTAAAGTAGAATAAATAATAAGTAAATATAAAATATAAGAAATAAAAATATTACATTAAAAATCTATCATAATATTAGAATAAAAATATATAATAAGTAATATACAATATAAGAAATATAAAAATAACATAAACATCTGAAAAACGTAAAGTAAAATAAATACTAAGTAAATATACAATATAAGATATATAAATATTACATTAAATATCTATAAATAATATTTACCATTTGATATAAGGGCGAGCAAAAAAAATAGAATAAGTAATTATAAAATATAAGAAAAATAAATAAATAAATATACAATATAAGAAATGGAAAAACAACATTAACTTCTATCTGAAAATGTATTGTCTTACATTTTTATTATTTACAAATATTTTTATAAGTAAATATATATATTCATTATAGGAAGGAATAAATATTAACTAAATATAAAATATAGGAAAATATTAAAAATAAATAAATATAATATATAAGAAATAAGTATATTATATTACATATATCGTAATATTATCATTGATATAAAAGCAAGAAATTTAGAATAAGTAAAGAGAAATACCCTCGGACAACCATTTTTAAGTTTTTGTCACAAAAAGCTCTCAATGAGAAAGATGACCAAAAGAAGTTTTATTAAAGAGTGAAAATGCATTTATACCTTAGGGTTAACTAATCTAGACTTAGAGTTTAGAATTAAGGGGTGGAGTTTTGAAGATATGCTTTCAAACTTTTTTAAAAAAATAATAAATTTAAAATTTTCAAAATAAAAGGGGCTCTTTTGGCCATTTTCTTTTTAGAAGGCTATTTTTGTGAGAAAAACTTAGAAAATGCTATTTGAGAGAATTGCCCATAAGTAAATATAAAAAATAAGAAAAGATAAACAGTAAGTAAGTATACAATATAAAAAATGGAAAAACTAAATTAAACATCTATCTGAAAATTGTATAGTTAAATAAATAATAAGAAAATATGCAATGTAAGAAATATAAATATTACGTTAAACATCTATCGTAATATCACCATTTGATATAAAAACAAGAAAATTAGAATAAATAAATAAACAATATAGAAAAATTCTCTAGGATAGCCATTTTTAAGCTTTTGTCACAAAAATAGCTTTCAATAAATTTGACAATCATATCTATTTATCCAAATAGATGAAGATAAAATTTAAGGATCTTTAACATTTTATGAGTACAAGGAGCATACAACTTTCAAATGTACACATGTGTTCAAGTTCTATTGCTTTAGCCATAATTTGCCTATTTCTTTTATCCAGTTATAAGTTAAACAATCACGAAATTTTATTTAGACAATACATATACTATTTAAAAAATTAGGATCATATATTTACATGCAGTGATAGCCAAAAACTCAACAATTTGTTTTGCTAAAACTGCATAACTAAATATCTAACAAAATGCAATAATTATTAAAGCAATAGGAGATAAGTAAATTTTGACATTTTGAAAAAAAAAATTAATTATGATATGCATTTTAACATTTACATATATGTATCATAAATATAAATACTATAGTAACTTAAATTAAGAAAATAAATAAAAATCCCGGGCGTAGCCCGGGCTTACCCTAGTATGAAAATAAAATAAAAAGACTCAGTTATTATTTCAAAATGCATGTAATATGTTATTAAAATGTATTATCTTATTAATTAATAATGTGTATAATATTTTTACTTTGTATTTTATTGCTAAATAAAAATTTTATGCTTTTTTATCAGTAAGAAGGACTACAGCATAAAATTTAAAACTTCTGAAATTAAGTTCAAAGTTGTTTTTTTGGAGAAAAGTGCCATCAAATTTTAAATTTGAAGTTTTGGTAACTTTTTTACTTTTGGAGATGGTCTTAAAAAACCGCCATGCTCTTTCTGTTTCCACGTGTCTTCTCTTTAAAACTTCACTCTCGATTTCTTTCTCCTGATATGTTTTATTTCATTTTTGGCCCAATTAGTTTTGGCGCAAATTATAGTTACTTTAGAGAAATCATAGCTTTCTCCTTTCGCTGGTGTAAGGAAACATATTTTTGGCGACTCCTTTTAATCTTCTTAGACGACGTTAGAGCACCTCCATTAGTAAATCCCATGAAATGGGTTCACAAAGTATTTTTTTATTATATTTTTTTCTGTTTGATTTTTGTTTTTAAAAAAAAAAAAAAAAAAAAAAA
>NW_013617671.1:0-9765 GCF_000695525.1 Brassica oleracea var. oleracea | reverse complement strand
GACTCCATTTTTCCGACATCTTAACAACCGCTCCTTGGCCTTCACTCTCATTTATCCCACTAATCATTACTACCGCTTCACCTCCTAAACATCCGTCATAAACTAAGCTTCCAGTCATCAGAAGTTGTATAATTTCAACTTAGGTTTGAGCCGTTTGGCACTTCGACTGGCCTTCTCTATATAGACACTGAAGCTCTAGATATTTGCATTGATCACAGAGTAATGGGAGGAGTATAGGGGATCATCGATTGAAGACATTTTCTGAGAACATGAATGGGAACATCAAGCGTTTCCCAGTGTCAAAGCAACAACGATAAGGATAAGATGTTCCCTAGTGAAGGACCCGTTTTGTTTGGTGCATACTTAATGGGCTTCTGATATCTTATGAGTTTGCCTCCATATTGCAAAATGTTGAATTAGAAATCGTGGCCTCTAATTGAACGCAGTCCATGAAAACCCAACAAATGGCCAGCCTGTTAAACAACACCGGAGTATGCAACAAAGTTACGAAGAAAATGAATTGGCTGACGTGTCACCCTTTGGTTCATCTATTATCTGTCAACAATCGAACTAGAAAAAAAGACTTCTTTATATATAGAAATAAATATTATTATTTGACACAAAAAGATAAATATTATTTATTGCTAATTAAAGTATATTCTAGTTAGAGGAAAATTTGGTCAAAGTTTGATATTATAGAATCAAAGAAACCAATAAATTATACATATATAAAAGCAAACTTTGACCAAGTTTTCCAAAGAGTATACTTTAATTAGTAATAAATAATATAAATATATATAATTTATTAGTTTCTTGGATCCCATAAATTAAGCTTTGACCAATTTGTCTGCATAGAGTATACTTTAATTAATACTAAATAATATATATATTATTTATTACTATATAAAGTATATATTTGGTCAAAGTTTACTTCTATAGGATTTAAAAAGGGTAAAATTATATATTTATATATATATAGTTTACATACTAAAAATCTAACTGAATATGTTTTCGTAACCTTCTGAAGTATAATCAGTTTTAAGAACGTTGATTTATTCAAAGTAATGAATCTCTGGTTTAATATTTTATTTCTTATATTTGCTTTATACTTTGGGTTTAGTGAAGCTGGTTTATGCCCAAAAAACACTGTGGTTTTTCAAAACAGCCTAGCTCTCAGTCAAAGTACTCTCAAAGTCCATTGCAGATCCTTTGACGATGATTTAGGAGATCATTCTATACTATTTAAAGCTCCTCCTTATAATTTTAGTTTTCATGATGAGATCGTTTTCGCTACGTGGTTCGACTGTGACTTGTTCCATAAGGGAGAAAATGTAGAATATCAGCGATCGTTCAGAGCATATAGAGGTGCTTACTTTTTCAGATGTGGTGCGCTATACGTGTGGAACGCACGAGATGATGCTATCTACTTATCAAAAGATCGTAAGCCTGAAAAATTAATGTATTATTGGTATCTATCTATATCTATAAAATAAGCTCCTATCTCTCTTTGGGGGCGTTGGTTGCCACGTTGCAGTTCCAGTTTTAACTTTTACTCCATAAAATTTGAAGATGGACCTTAAACGTTTAATGAATCATTATAATTAGTATAACAGGCCCATAAACGACTCACGCTACCTCCTTCGTCTCGGTCGTTTTGAGGTCACGTGTTTTTGTAACTGTAGATTTAAGGCAAATCCTCCCAATTGTGTAATCGTCTCGGAATTGCTTCCCATCCATCTTTTGCTGAAGCCTTAACGCTTCCAATGTTATTCACTGAAGAAACCCACTAATCCCACTACGTTTTAAGTTGCAGTTCCATCAATTTGATTCGGTATAGAAACACACCGCCTGAAGACCCTAGACAAATTTTTCTCCTCCTCCTAATTCATATCTAGTGTTATTCCTCGATATTACACGAAGCAACAGGAACTTCAGGTATGTTGATGCCCCTGTTGCTATTAGTTTTGCGGACCAAACCATGTTCTTCATTGAGATTGCTGCGACGGTAGAACGGAATCCGACAAAGAGCTTCCGGTGGTTCCGCAACTTTGACAAAATCTGATTTGGCCAACACAAAAACTTACTTTCTAGGTTCTGTTTAATCTATTTCCTTCACAAGCACATCAAATAACATCGTTATATAACCCTTGAAAGAAGTTTTCATTGAAATGGTGGTTTGTAGATTTCTTTGGGGAAGTTATGGGTATAAAAAACATTTTCAACGAAGAGAGTCAAAGCACTCAGCGCATAATAGCAAGTTGACAACGATAAGAAATGAAGGTATATATCACCTCTCCAGCATTCATCTCATTTACAATCTAGAAAAAGCTAGACAGAGTTTCTCTGATATCACTAACTCTACAATTCAAGAGGAGTTTAATCACCAAGGAAACGGGTTAAAGCCGTTTTGGACAAGTATACCGGCTGACCAAGTTTTCCATCTCATTCTGAATTTGTCTAGAGTCTCTACTCTTGACCTCATTGTATTCAGTTAATTTATTGGTTTCGATTTTAGTGTTTTCTTTAATTAACAAAAATTAAAACAATTCAGGCAAGAAAACACGAGTTTTACTAGAAGGAATACACAAATTGAAGACATGTCTTAGTTTGATCAAGTGTCTCAACGCAAAAGAAAAAAAATTATTTTTTTGCAGCAGATCAATAAAGCTACAACAAATGGTGACTAGGGAAGGGCGAAAAATAATGTATTCCCTAACGTTCATAAAAAATATCATCATTCATAAGGAATAATTTTTTCTTCTCATTCTCTATCATTCTTTTTTTTTGTAGAGAAATAAAGAACAAAAATATTCTTTGTTAAATTTGAGAAGAAACAACATCTTTTCTATTCGTTTCTATTGTTTCCAGAATGGTCACCAGTCGAACCCACAAGAATTTATTGCTCATGCTCACATGTTTTGGTTAATTAATTTCTGAATTTTCTTTGTTTCTTTGATGGTTTTATCTAACAGCTATATGAGCATCAACTGTACCAAGGTATAGGCAGAAAAAGAGATATCTGAAACGAGAAGATTTTTACTTTAAACCCTTTAAATTATAAACGTTCTCTAGGGTCCGTGGTTTCTTCTTTGTTATGTTACAGAAGACAGTTAAGAAGGAATGGCGTTCTCCTTATCTCTCTGGAGAGAAACCCTTTTTGATGTATGCTTTCCTTTCAAGAGTTGAGAACTTTCGTTGTTGTGAACGATCAGAAAGTTTCTTTACTAAAGAAGATTTTGTGGTTTGATATCAGAAGCAAGTTTGGTCCTTAATGTGAAAACTGGTTTATTACTGTAAATTGGATGAAAGCTATTTCTGGGTGTTTTATTTTGTCTCTGTGTTTGTTGTAGCTAAGGAAATTATCTATAATGTTTTGGAGAAAACCTGGCCATTCTCTAAATGAAGATAGAGAAAACAAAAGATTGGGCGATGTCCGTAGACTAATATTCAAAAGCAATGTCAAACAAGTTGAAGAAAGAAACAACTGAAGATGTATCACAGCATGTATCGCTCATGTTCGGCCAACCACTGCTCCTGGTTTTTGGATTCTCAATAGTTCATGTATAATAACCTTTAACTCGCAATGTTAAATAAGCGTTTCTTTAAAGCCCAACAAAGACAAAATTTAATGCATACATGACAACATATAATATTTCAAAAATCAGCATAATTCAGAACACTATGGAAAACAGATATAAAACAAAACAAAACGAAACATTCAAACAATTAAAACATTGTTAGATACATGTTAGTCAAACTGAAGGACCATAACATATCCACCATGGCTGATCTATGTCTGAAAGAATGATAAAGATCGGCTCACGATGGAGACTGTAGTGGAGAAATTATGGAAGAACCCGATAGTGGAGATTGTTCGATGGCCGCAACTAAGGAAAGTAGTCATTTCAAAATCAAGTCGAACCACAAAACATGAGAAGGGGAGTTCGAGAGGTCAGAGGAGTTAGGAGTATAACTTTTGTCTTTTAGGAGAAATAAACGGAAATTTCTTAATGTAAATTTTAATATCTGAACATGTGATTTTATATTACTTATGTATGTTTTTTCCTTACTCAAAAGAAACACAAAAAGTACTCAAGCATACATAGACTTTTATAATTCACACATTTACATTATCCTTCATGTCATATTCCCAAAACTTTTAAGTTAAAGAAAAAAAACTAGCAAAGAAGTTGATAGCTCTTTATCTAAATGGTTTGAAATTCAACCTAAAGTAATATGAACTTTATTAAGAATATTAAAAACAGAAAAAACAACAAGAATATGTATATTCTTTGCCTGCTAAAAATAAATATTCAGAAATCGGATTCAAAAACATAAGAATGTTGATATGCATGTATTAAAAAAATACATTTAATTAACAAAAATTTATACACAATAAATAGAAATGATCAATAAATATAGCTAAGCTTCAAGGGCGGAGATGATTTATAGACATGAAGGTACATTTTTTGACAACAATGGTAATGATCTGTGTAATTCACAAAAACATATATCTACATTCAAAAATTATAATTTTGTACACTTTCATCATGAGACCTAGCGTAAGAACAACCAAAGTTATTGTTGTCTTAGAACCAGTGCCACAACTTTGAATCGTGTATTGGAGCTCGAGGCAGAGGTGTATCCATTGAGCGAGAGAGCTTGAACATGGATGGACAGTCACGAGTGAGAGAGGATTACTGCAGCGGCGATAGAGAGTTCAGTGCGAGTTTCAAAGCACGAGTACGCCGGGGAAGAGATGAATTGGAGCTCTTCGAGAAAAGTTTCGACTTCCATGGAAAAGTTTTTGGATTAAGGAAGGAAAAAGATAAAGGTTGATTAATGACATTAAGTTTAAATTTGATTAAGGAAAACTCATTAATTTAAATGGAAAAGACAAGCATTAAAATAGGTAGTTTAATTTAATTCTCAGTGACATAAAAGTGTAAATAAGTTAGAAAACTTAGGGATATTTTTTAATGGGTACTTCAATTTTAATAACAGAGATGAGTTTAGCTATAAAAAACTACTTACTCATAGACTGCCTCTCGGTGTAATTATTTCGATTATCATTTCATTCGCTGAGTTTTCCGATAGTACCAAAGCTGAGAAGTGGGGTCCGTACAATAATTAGAGAAGTGTTACAAGCAATAAAAAAGCAACCCCAAAAGGCTTCCAGCATGTATACGGATTCCTTAATTCCCATTATATTAACCGGTTCATATGTGTTTTACCATAACATACTTTGTATACTTCACTGCAACAACACCATCCCTCTCACAAGATTACTAGAAACCCTTTTCGAAGAACCGACCACTCACTCAAAGCTCCAAAACCACTCAGCATGAAAGGATCACCGCGAGGTATGCACACCTCACTGGTCCATCCGTCCAACCATAGGAATCAAAGGTACAACGTAGATTGTTGCTTTCTCCGTAATAGGTTCTCATGAAAGCATCAGCATTGGTTAGGTCTCTCGATTCTAGTTTTGCACCTTATTATATTAATACTTTTACATAATTTTCTTTTACAATTAATTTTACCATGTTAAAAAGCTTTACACCACTACGAAAAAGACATGTGGAGAGCTAATCTCTCAAGACCACAAGAATGTCTCTTCTTCGAGGTACCTTTCTTCTCCTCTCTTTTCTTTTTTACTTTCTCTTTCTTCTTTTTGATTTTTTTTAATATTTTTTGGTTGCTGAGAAATGGTGGTAGAGACTATCAGTGCACTTGCTTTCAGATTCTTTAAAAATGGTGTATACAAATTATTAGGCCTATCGGGTATCCGGGCAATTTTAAGGTATCCGGATCTGGATCCTTATCCGGATCCGGGGTTCTCGGATATCCGGACGTCGGATATTCTTCTAAAAATTGTAATATCCGGCGGATATCCGGATTCAGATCTAGATCCTTAAAATAAATAAAAAGAATAATATTAATATATATACAATATTAATAATAATTTTAAAAAAATTTAATAATGTTTTTAATTATTTCTATGTATAATATTACAAAATTTACATAAAATTTATATATAAAAATGAAAATATATAAAATAAAATTAGTTTTATATATAGATATTACTATTTTTGAAATAGTTATTAATAAAACTTACGGATCCGGATATCCGAACTAAAAAATCAAGATATCCGGATCCGGCTTTGACGAATCCAACATTTTACTATCCGGATCCGGATTTGGCCCCTCCGGATATCTGGATTTTTGGATCGGATCCGGATCGGATTTCGGATCGAATCTGGATCTCGGATAAAAATTTCAGATCTACAAATTATGTCACTTCAGAATCGGGAGTGATGGGGTGGAAATATATTCTCCACCACATGCTTTCTTATCTAAAAGTCAACTAAACTGTCAGTAACTTACAAGATTCACATAAAGTATGCCTTGAAAAAAAAAACAATACACTCATTACAAATTTCCACTTAGACAAACAACTACACGAACATAATTTACAGGTGAAACCACTTCTCCCTCCCCTCCTCCCCAACCTAACATCAGGCTATCAAGACACACTCTCTCTGTAACAACATTAACGCAATAACAAGTTGACAATATAGTTCATAAAAAAAATATGACAAGAAGTATAGCCAAACATGAGAAGCAAAATAGGTTTAAGCTGCTCGGACCCAAGTCACCACAAATCTAAAACCTCAACAATTATGCTGTAAAACAACTACACAAGAGAGATAAAAAAAATTAAACGAACCAATATGTAAATACATTTAGCAACTAGATGTAATAAGAAATATAAAACCCCGCACAAAGACCGGAAATACTACTAGTATAACAGTATATTAGACTTTTCTCTTTGTTTTAGAAAAGCACCACAGCAGTGGATGCTCCTTCTGTTTCCACGTGTTTTCTTTTTAAACCTTCACTCTCTATTTGTTTCAACTCTTGACATCTGTTTTACTTTATTTTGGTTCATTTATTTTTGGCCTAAATTATAATTACTTTAAAGAACTCGTAGCGTCTTCCTTTCGCCGGTGTAAGGAAACATATTTTTTGCGACTCCTTTTCATCTTCTTTGACGACTCCCTTTCATCTTCTTTGACGATGTTACACTGCGAAAATGACAATCAATCAAGCTATCCCACTATTTTCACTACGTACTCTTTATTAATTATTTAATTCACCTTTCACCTCCTGCGTTGCATAAAAAAATGAAGCGTATGAGCAACAGAGCGAAATCTTTTGCCTTTCGAAACCCAGAGTTCGTGTCCATTATCACTGAAACCTCTCCACCATGGCGTCTTCTCAAGTTTACTTTTCGGAGCTGAAGGCTGGCCGCTGCAGAGAAACTGTTCAGGTGAGACTACTTCGATTTTGGAAGGCCCATAATGTGAAAAAGGCGATGAGATGATGGTGATCGACATGCTGCTTATTAATGTGAAGGTTAGCTGGAACCTTATATCAATTTTTAGTTTGCTATTTAGAGTTTTTTAAATTTTTCTGTAACTGGTTCATTATTCTTCTTCTTAGGCTACGCTCGTCCAAACTTCTATCAATGTCCACAATCTTAACACCTTCAGACACCTGTTAAGAGAAAGCTCGCTATATGATCTGAGTACACGTGCCAGTAACTCTTAATATTTCTTCGATAATTCCTTACTTTCCAAAAAATGTAATTGTCAGGAATTCCATCAATATTGCTATACTACTTTTCATGCATAGAGGCCGTCTCAAACTTTATACAGGCTCTGTTCAAAAACGAAAATAAGACCATTTTTAATAATCTGAAATAATTTAGATTTTTTTACAAAATATCATTATAATAGAAAATAAATACATCAAATTAATTATTTTATATCTAAATAACACAATTTTCTAATTGTTAATGTAAATTATTGATCAAATCATTGAACTTGATCATTTGGCATTTTTCAATGTAAATTCATCGATCAAATCATCAAATTTGATCATTCTTCTAGCCATTCTTCTAGTTTTTTCAGTTTTTTTTTACGTTTATTATATCCACAATCAGAAATTATAATTTATAAATATAATAGAGCAAATCTGGATAGTAGTTAGACAAAAAGCTATATACTCTTTGATTAGGCAAGACACTTTTTTTTCTTGTCGACAGAAGTTGTAGGCTAGTTTTTTTTTCTTTGTGTTTGCTATTTTTTATTAAAAAAATGGTGAATAAAAATATATCTTTTTCTCCCTGTTTATTCTCACTAATTGATAATTGTTTCTTAAACATAATCAAATTAGAATACTAACTTTCTATACCACCATTGAATATTCAAACACACATCAACAACTATTTCTTACTTTCCAAAATATGTAATTGATATAAATACTAATTACTTCCTAATTTATTGCATTTTTAGTTGGTTATATAAACAAAATAAAGAATTGTAATTTGTATATCTAAATTTATAGGGAGGACGAGCTATTTCCCCATGGGAAGTATCATATAGTATCATATGTCTACCAAACTATGACATCATTTCAGATGTCCCCGGAATAAAAATTCTAAACATATTTCTCCATGAAACTCAATTTGATATTGGTTAAGACAATTTCCCGTATAATCACAAAACCAATCAAAAAAAACTCTTAAATAGAACCGAAACCTAATTCAGTTAAACCCAAACAAAAAGCGTGACCCGACCATCATCCTCTTCCTCACCCCTTTTTCCCCAGATTTTACCCAATTTTTCCTTCACCTAATCCCTAACCAATCACTTCTTCATCTACATATGTATTGCTTCCATTAATTAATTTCTTCTTTCTTCTCTCATTGTTTTGGATATGCTTGTTAATCTCGTCGCTAGCAATACAGACATGTTCTTCAAGAGAGATAAAGAGATTAGTATCACCATTAACCCAATGGTTTACAAGTTTTGATTCAACGGCCCCACCACCTCTATCACCATTAACACATTGTTTCTTTATGTCTTCTCCTTCAGCCCCATTCTAAATAAATAAAATCTCTTAATTGGAGAAAACTGTCATTAGTGTCTCAAGTTTAATAATATTTAGACAAGAACATCAATGGATCAGAGAAGACAAGTCTCACGTAGAAGTAAAAGAAAAAGGAAGAAACTTTGTGGGTTTATGATTTTGATTTCTTGACTACTACTACTATGGCTTCAAGCTGGGTTTTCGAAAATTTCTGAGTCTTTGAATTCAGCCATGATTACAGATTGATGAAGGAATAAGAAGACCAGAAGAAGCGTTGGTTTGTTTTATTTTTTTATAGTCACGTTTAATTTTTGAATTTGGTTTAGTTTGGTTTATTATTAAAATTTTGATGGTTTTGGTTTATCAGTAAAAATTTTAAACCAAATAATTTAATTTTATGGGTTCATGGATTTGGAACTTTTAATCTATGGAGATATAAGTAGTAAGCTTAAGTTTCATGGAAAAATAGGTTTAGAACTTTTATTTCGGAGACATCTAAAATGAGGTCATAGTTTGAGAGACATACACTGGTATACTATATTTTTCGTGGGGAAATAACTCATCTTCTCAAATTTATATTTATTGGTTATAAATACGAAATTTAAATTCAAATATAGTGATTCTGACTTTCTTATAAATATCTATATTATTAAAACTGAAGTACCTTTTGGTACTGTTTGAATACAAGGATAGCAAACTTAAAAAAAAAAATTATTGTTGTTTGGACACAAGGTTAGCAGAACAAAACGTTTTCTTTCCTGACTTCATTAATGTCCTTTTTGTAATTTAACAAAATTAACCAGATTCTCCGTTGCAATCTAGAGAGTT
>NW_013617670.1:16706-28088 GCF_000695525.1 Brassica oleracea var. oleracea | reverse complement strand
AGGTTCGTCGTTACACGTTTACATGCGTAAATGTGATATCCTCGCCTAAGTCCTGCCAACATTATAATCATAAATAAATACAAAAATATGGCGATAATAAACTATATGTTATAAACCAAGATCCGGTGGAAGCCCATATTCGAAGGCTCATATTCTTATGTGTTTGTATTTCATAGTCTATATTGTATTAGAGTTTAATACTTATGTAATTCCCTATATAAAAGGTTCTTTATTATCTAATAAAAATATAGTCTTTTCCCTTATTTTCATAACACGTTATCAGCACGATAACCTCTAACCCTTATATTCTTCAACTCCGAAAATCATCAAACCCTAAACGCAAAGGAATCTGCCTCGAAACTTCAAAGAGGCCGTTCTCTCAAACCGTGAGGACCCATAAAACGATCAAGATATCAAATCGAAGCCCTCGCCGAGACGAATCCGTCAGTGCAAACAACTTGTCGATCTGACCACCGACGCGCTCTCACGCACAGATACAGTGCGCGCCGTTTTGATTTGGAAACCAAATCCGATTCAAACAAAGATTTTCTAACCGAAATCAACTCCTGTGCAAGATAAGTTTATCATACCTTAGTTGATTCATGTTATCTTGTTGGCGTCCATGTTATCTAATGATCCTCGTGTTGTTTCAGGAGCCGAGGGAATTAAAATCTAATATCAACAAGGAGTTCAAGCCGAGAGGAGTTGCTGTCCGTGCGATCAAACTCTCTTTTCCATTTAGATCAAAAGGAGTTCATAGGCATTCCCGATCTGTCTCAGCTCAGTCTACAGACGATCTCAATCCGATCCTAGCTCAGACAAACTCAGCCTCAGCTCGCATCCTGGACAGCTCGCGTTCCCGACAGCAAGCATCCCTTTCGCGACAACTCCAGCTCACGGACAGCTTGCGACCTCAGCCTCAATCCGTTCGCGATCCGATAGCAGTCAGCTCGCGTTCCGTTCGTGTTCCAGTTTGCGGTTCATCCTTTTGGTGGTCCGTTCAACAAACGTCTAAGGTTAAAGGTAACTCGAAACCTAAGAACCCATAATCGAATATGGATTGTTTTATAAAGAATTAAAACCATAAAACCATAGTCATTTATGAATCCAAAACCATAGGGTAATAGATCAAAACCCCAAAGAGTAAATCGAAGCTCAAAAGTTCGATACCTCAAACCCTAATCGAGATTGATCACTTGATCAATTAAAATCGAAATCTTTAATGGTTTTGAATCTCAAATCGAATCCCATTGATCTAAGATCAAACTCGAAAACCTAAAACCCTAAAACACATTCGATTTTTGCATAAACCCTAATTCGAAATCTGATTGATTGATTAAAACTAATTGAATGTTGATTAAGATTGAATTTGATCATATTGAAATCGAAATTACTAGATTTGATAGATTGAAATCCAAAACCTTAATTTTGTAATCGAAATTTGAATTTGATCACATAGAACTGTTGCTAGTATTGATTCATAACTAAAATTGATTAATTGATTGAATGATTCAAGATTGAAACCCTAATTAAAACCGCCTGTTAGGATAAGTGTTTCCATATAAACTAGTCTTGATTGTTTGATATCGAATACTTGAATCTGAAACTGTATAATCCGGTTGAAACTGAAACTACATGCTAGGTTAATTGTTCTAGACTTGATCATACCTTGTGGACATGCGGCTTGTTGCATCATTCATACATAACCTAATTTGATCATATTGATTGATTGCAATTACACTTAGAATCTTATGCTAGGATGGTAACGACTTGATTCCATCAAGTAGCCGTGTGGTTTGATCTTTGACTTGGCCGAGCTAGACTAAGAATAATTACATGTTCTTGTGTCTAAATCCTATTAGAATTAGGATTTGAAATTTAACCTAAAATCTGATCGCATGTTTATTGGAATTTTCTGAAAATTTAAAACTTAATTAATTTAAATTAGTATTCCAGAATTTGATCATATGAAACCTAGGAATAAAATTTCATGATTAGATTGAAATTATTCATATACTAATTGATTAAAAATCGATTAGACCTAGGAAATTGAAATCACATGATTAAATCCTATAGAAATAGAAATTGCCTTGATCACATACTATTGATTGAAATCTGATTTGGTTGCTTGATCACATGATATGTTTAAAATCTGAATCGTATGTATTAACCAAATCTGATTTGCATGCTTCAAACCCAAAATCTGATTTGTTTGATCGCCTAGCTCGCATGCTAAGAAATTAAAATCTGGATTGATTGTTAAAGATAAAATCCGATTGCATGCAGCATGGAACCTAGATTTAATTTTCTCTGTCACATGCTCACATGATCCAAATCTGATTTGCTAGCTGATTACTTGATTGAAAATGATGCCTTGCTTGTTTAAAACATAGAGATTGCATGAAATTCTATCCGCATGATTAAAAGTCTGGCCGTAGGATCAAAACTTCATCATATGCTAAACTTGATTCGATTACATTGCTTGGCCTATATGTGTTTTTTAACCTTGAATCATATGCTGAAAAATCTAGCAAATCCGAAACACATAACCAAATCCTAAAATTGTTTGCATTTGGCTTGGCCAAGACTATACATGTTCATATGAACATTTGTAGGATCGTTTCTCAAAGCCTTGGCCAAATGAAATCTTAGCCAAATTTTAAGACATGATCACTTGTTTAAAACTTAAAATCTAATCATAAAATTACTCATTGGCCAAAATCTATAAGAATCCTAGAACCATTCGGATTTGGCCTGGCCGAAACTTATGTTTGGCTTAATGAACAATCGCATGATCTTTAAAGCCTTGGCCAAATGTAGAAGCTTGGACTAGCTTAAATCTTGATTAAATGCAAAGTCTAAATTCTCTTGGCCAACCTTTAAAAGATCTTTACCGAAGGCAAAAGCTTGGCCAAATTGAAATTTCTATGGGCCAAATATGAAATCTAGTCAAACTAATAGAATCTCTTGGCCAAAGCATTTTGGTAAAATCATCTTGGCCGAATCCTCTTGACCAAAATTCCTTGGCCAAAGTCTTTTGAATAATCTATCTTGGCCGCATTTAAATCCCTTCTAATCTAATCAGACTTAATTTATTTCTGGCTATTTGTTGCACACTTTGATTTATTTAATGCATGATGTTTTTAAAATTATTGTCAAAGGGAACAAAATTTGATATTAAATTACCTAAGTTTGAGATTCAATACGAGATAAATGAACATTAAGTGTTATTATCTCGAGAGGGAGAATCAGAGAATCCCAAATCCCTAAATAAGTTAAGCTTCCACGACAACAATAGCCCAAATAGAACTCGGCCAAAATCAAATCTGAAAACAAAATTGCACAACAAAAAGGTTATATAGAGATTAATGATTGGAAACCCGGTCATGCCATTCCGGTTAAGTATGCGACATTCTATTGAATGGTTTAAGATATGCTGCCCCTTTGAATAAGGGAATTGATAATATGAGTATTCACCATGATATTTCGAAAATAAGCAAGGAATTTCTAGAATATCACCTAAAACCATGAGATTTGAGTTTTATTTTTTAATTAAAGAAACTCCATTTAAACACCCCAAAATCAGTTAAAAAATTTAAAACTTCACAACTTAAATATTTTCTGTGCAATAGTGGACTTTAAAATATTTTATGAAATATTAAGTTCAATAACAATGGATTTTAAATGTATTTATAAAATTTATGTTTTAATAATAGTGAATTTTTTATTTTAATACAAATCACCTAAAACTCTCAGTTGAATACACTTTTACAAGTATTCAAAATTTTACATAATTTAGGTACCGAGATTAAGACCTATTGTGGTTCAAAATTTGTTAGAACAACAATGCTTGTGCTTCTCGTATCATTTAAAAATATATATTGAATTAACATATTAATTAATCGTTATAATATATTTATTTGTAAAAATTTATATCCTATAAGAGAATCACGTAATAGTACTTATGTTCTATGCTGGTAGTTATCCGAAAAATGTATTCGATTGTGGTGATATAAAGCTCATGAATCTCAAAATGATTTTGGGTACTAAAGAGGTAGAGAAACTAAGAACATGTTCTTAGCTTTTTTAGTTAAAAGTTAAGAAACGGATTCTTATATTCTGATAAGAACCCTGAAAACTCCACCCTAAGTACTCCCATTAAACATGATCTAAGGAACTATATTCAGGACCGGGTCTAGCGTCATATTTACGTCATATTACGTAAACTAGTATTAATTAGTTTAATTATGTAAACTAGTATTAATTAGTTTGATTTGGTTCACTTTCTGTCATGTGCTTATTACCAGCAATCTTAGCATCAGTTGGAAGAATCTCGGCGAATGAAAGGAGCTTTCTAAAGTATACGAAGTTGTCGGGACGGGATCATCGGCCTCATGCTGAAGAGAAGAGGATGAAGTTCGGTGCTGAAACCGCTCGCCGTTGGAACCACTTCGTCGCTGATTCTTTTCGTCGTCGGCATGAAGAAGAGACTTTGATGAGGTGTCCAGAATTGCAGTGCATGAGTGACATATTTAGATCTTTTATTATGGAAATGAGTTGGATACATACTGTATTGGATGCCTTCGTGTACTTTTATGTTTTTGGACTCTGATAATATAATAAGTTGATAAAAAAATATTTTATATTCTAGCCAGGTTCGTCGTTACACGTTTACATGCGTAAATGTGATATCCTCGCCTGAGTCCTACCAACATTATAATAATAAATAAATACAAAAATATCGTGATAATAAACTCCAAGAAAATAGTGGTCACATATACTTTTGGAAAAATTGGACGGCTAAGGTATGGTACCAACAGGCAACAATAAAAGAACAGACAAAAAAATCTGCGGACAAAATGAGAGAAGAACAAAAAAGCTTTGGATTTGAATTAACATGATCCACGCAAATGGACTTACGCATCAACACTGAATCTTGTGGACGACAACACAACATCTCTTTTTCTTCCATAACGTATCGAACACCAAAATATAATAAGAGCACTTCCAATGGGTAGATTCTAAAGATTCATATGTGTATAAATATATGTAGTATATGTGTATATAGGTGTGGAGTCCATTATTTTGTAGAGAACCCCACCCTTAAGGTTTACCGCACCTACATACACATATACGATATATATTTATGCACATATGAATCTTTAGAACTCCAATGGGTAGAACCCCCCTCCCCCCCAATTGAAGGTGCTTTAATAATCTTCGTCTCATATGCCATCGGTCTAATGAGGGTTCGTGTCATTGATCAGTCGATACCATCCGTTTTCTTAAGTTTTGTAGATGTATTCAGGGAGAGTTATGCATTGTTGTATTACTTTATTCGTTTATGTCATGCTGAATTTATATATTGCTTTAAATCAGTAGATGTGGTCATGAGCATCTGGCGAAAATGAAAAAAAAAAGTTAAAAAGATATATACAATCTTATGTATCATTATTTCGTCTAGCTATGTCGTGCCCATAATAGATTGGTTTACTTTTTAATGGAAAATTCGTATCCCCGATTAACACTCTTCAACACGCGTTTTTTAAGATAGAATGTTGGAAAAATACTAATGAATATGAGGAAGCAAACGAGGATCATGATCCTCCTACTACTGAAATTGAGAAAGTGCCATCTTGGATATCTGAATCCCTACCTGTCAAATTAATGCGTCATGGATCCATAATGTCTAGTTATTTAGACATACATAGGTTGACTCCTTGACCCTAGGAGGCCGAAACAATTTTCTGACTAAGTTGAAAAAAATTATATAATAGAAATTTAAAAAACTTAATATTATTTCGAGTTGATATGGATGTTAAAAAGTATCGATATAACTTAACATGACATATAAATTATATTATCCACATGGTTTACATTTCATACAATAGTGTCATGACATGGATGTTAAAAAGTATCAATATTCTAAATATTCTAAATTTACTTAATACGTTCGTGCAAAGAGACTATATGTTTTTGGCAAGATACTTAGAATAAATGCTTAGAATAAAAATGCATATAATAAAACATATACTAAAAGTTTTTGACAATGACATGACATGTAATTATTCTAGGCCAAAGAGGGCTATTTAAAAAAAGATGTAAGGTAGATTGTAGTGATGACACATAAGTAATGAAAAACTTGTGAATCACACATCAGATAAAAGTTTATTTATAAAAGATCCCCTCAAATAATAAGAAGGGGATAACAATTTTTATTGACATTCCATGGACTTGCTGTATATATTACAAGTGTACTACTCTTATATTTATGGTAAAATTACCATTTAATCATTTATTGAAAGCCATAAAAATTATTTTAGTGAAGCTAATATTTTGTAAAGTGGTTATTCCAGTTAATATCCAATCTCGAATCAACTCTCTCTTTCCACCCAACCTTTTCTTATGCACTAGATTTTGTACTCGCGCGTAGCGCGAATCTGTATTAATAATTTAGTTTATGTTTTATAATAATTTTAAGTTTTTAAATAGAAATTTATATAAATATTTTTTGTGAAAATGTATTTACAATGTGATTTTCTGTTTTTCGATTTATGTTTATTTATCAAATTATACCTTTAAAATAATTACTTCTTAGCTATTTATTTTTTGAATTGTCAAATGTGTAAATTATATTTATAAATGTATTTATTTTGTTTATAATTTATAATTTTTATCTTTTTAATATTATGTAAATTTCTCGATGCATAGAAACTGGTAATACACTATCGTAAGTATTTTATCATATATTTTCCCTATCATGTAGCTCGCTTAATATACTGCAAGTGTTGTTATTTTTATTATACATTTTATTATTTGTATCATACATTGTAATAATACATTAAAATTACCTATCATGATGCTTGATTAATCTAGATAAAATGTATAATTTAAAAATTATCAATACACTGTTGAATTCATATTGTGTATGATAATATGTATGATAATAGTTACATATAATAATTATACATTTTACCTATATTTTTATTTGATAAATTGATTAGCATCTATATATATATTATATTATCATACTTATAAATATGACGCTAGATCCGGTCATGAATATAGTTCTTTAGAGCATGTTTAATGGGGGTTCTTAGGGTGCGGTTCTTAGCGGAATATAAGAACTCGTCTCTTAACTTTTAACTAAAAAAGCTAAGAACCGGTTCTTAAATATTTAAGAACCGGTTCTTAGCTTTTTTAGTTAAAAGTTAAGAGACAAGGCTCTTATATTCTGATAAAAACTCTACCCTAAGAACCCCCCATTAAACGTGCTCTTAGTTTCTCTACCTCTTTAGTACCCAAATTCATTTTGAGATTCATGAGCTTTATATCACCACAATCGAATACATCTTCGGATAAATACCGGCGTGAACATAAGTACTATTACGTGATTCTCTTAATAGGATATAATTTTTTACAAATAAATATATTATAATGATTAATTAATATGTTAATTCAATATATATTTTTAAATGATATGAGAAGCACAAGCATTGTTGTTCTAACAAATTTTGAACCACAATAGGTCTTAATCTCGATACCTAAATTATGTAAATTTTTAAATACTCGTAAAAGGGTGTATTCAACTGAGAGTTTTATGTGATTTGTATTAAAATAAAAAATTCACTATTATTAAAACATAAATTTTATAAATACATTTAAAATCCATTGTTATTGAACTTGATATTTCATAAAATATTTTAATGTCCACTATTACACAGAAAATATTTTAAGTTGTGAAGTTTTAAAATTTTCAAGTGATTTTGGGGTGTTTAAATGAAGTTTCTTTAATTAAAAAATAAAACTCAAATCTCATGGTTTTAGGTGATATTCTAGAGTGGTTTTTAAAAAATTACTTTAATATATGCAATTCATTGAAATCACAGTGACATGCTGCTATAAGCGACATGCTGTTATAAGTCTTGAATCATCGATTCTTCTGGAGTACGTATGTGGCTTTGTAACCGGGATTGGATCATAGTAGGCGTGCGGGTCTATGAGTGTCAGGCACAACTGGTTGGTTTGCATGTTGCACACTGCTCCTACTGTTGATAAGAATGCTCTTCCAAGCAATAGAGACGAGTTCCAGTTCAGCTTGATATCCAAGACATGGAAATCCACTGGAACGAGGGCATTACCAATCTGCACCTCAAGGTCCCTAGACAATTCCTCCTGAGTTCCTCTGAGAACAATCCACAAAAGTGAACGATTCCTTGGAAGGCTCCACCTTCAGACCTAGCTGGTCTGCCATAACTCTAAGTAGGATGCTGACTGATGCTCCTGTGTCACACAACGCATGTGGGAACTCAATACCTTTGACCAGACATGGTATTGCAAACTTCCAAGGATCACTCTTCTTCTTCAGTGTGATCCTATTCTTCATCTTTTCTCTGATCTGATGGAATATTCTCCTAATGTCCTCTTCAGTCTCCTCTCTCTGAAGAACATCCACAATCTGTGGGTAAAGTAGGCTTCCTAGAATGGTTTCTCCAGTGGAATCCTAAGGACTCTCTTAAGAAAACTTTCCATCTCCTTCTCATTAGCTCCCCTTTTTAGATGCTAAGCAACCTTTTCCTTTCTCTTCCTCAACGTTCCCCCCATAGGAGCCTTATCAACTTCCATAGTCTCTGGCGCATCTTCTGAATGTGTACTGGTGGTCTCTGGTGGGTTAGCTAAAGGTTTCGGTTGTGGTCTGAGTGCATTGATTCATGCGCTGTCAATCTTTGGCATCTGCACTCGGAATGTGAGAGGTGCTCATCGATCGATGGGTACTGGAGGTTGTCGATCAACGGTGGTATCTTGTTGTCAATCGACGACTGGCTCAGTTTGTCGATCGATGTTAATACATAAAGGGTTGTGCGGATGTGGGTGTCTTGCTGCGAACTCCTCGTGGGCCATGATCCTCACGGCATTGCATGATGCAACCGACTCTGAATGTGTTGTCGATCGATGTTCTGGAAAGCTTGCCGATCGGTTTTGGTTGAAGTCAGTCGATCGATGTCCTAAGTCTGACATCGATCGCCACCAATGTGATCCGCCAAAACTCATCGAGCTTTCTAATTCAAAATCCCCTTCTTGCAGCTTCTCATGCTTTACCACTTGCCAGAAATCATCATCAATGATGGCATTCACGTGGTGCTTCATCACATCATCTCATATCCCCCTTGCTAAAGCTTCTTGCTTCTTAACAGCTTCTCCTGTCTGAACAACCTACATCTCCAACTTCTTTAGATGAGTGTTCAAAGTCTCAAACTTTGTGTTCAGGTTGTTGTAGACCGAATCAATCTTCCCATTGAAGTCCACCGTCAGGTTCTACTCTCCTTCAAATACCCTATCAAGCATTGCTTCGATCTTGCTCTCCTGAGTCTGTGGTGGTGGCTTCTGGTAAGATGAGTTTCCATAACTCCTGCTGTTGTTGCTGTAGGGTTTCTGGTACTGCGAACTCTAGTTGAAGTTACTCATTTGTTCATTGCCATAGAAGTTTCCACCCTGGTTTCCAGACCTTTGAAATCCAGTTCTATTCTACTGATGAAGTTCACATCCTCCTCTCTGTATCTACAGCATCTGCATCCTCTACCAAGCAAGCCTGCTTCCTCAGAAGCTTGTGAACACTGTCCAACTTTGCTTTCATCTCGTCCATCTGGTCCTTCCCAAGGATAGTTGCAGATTGTCTTCTCTCAAAGTCAGTGTTCTTGGTGCTATTGCTGGATGCCAAGTTCTCAATAAGTCTCACAGCCTCTTCTGGATTCCTAGTGTTGAAGTTCCCTTCGCTGGAAGCATCAAGAGCCATCTGATACAGCACTACGATGCCTCTGAAGAAGGTATTGAGCAATTTTTCTTCATTGAATCCATGGTGTGGACAATCTGTCTTGTAAGACTTGAATCTGATCCAGGAGATTCTGAATGACTTTGTAGGCTCCTGAGTAAATGTAGCAATCTTGCTCCTCAAGTCTTCAGCACGTGCCTCATCAAAGAAGTTACGCATGAATGAGTTCTTGATGTCGGCCCAGGATGTAAGAGATCCTAGTAGTAGCTGCTTCGGTCGACGGTGGTGAGCGAGTGTCGGTCGACAGAATCGGTGTTTGGGTCGACGGTGGTTGGCGAGTGTCGATCGATGAACTAGCGTCGATGTCGATCGATGAGGGGCGTCTTCCTTTGCAGATCGAACATTCCAAGCTTACGGGATCTGATGAGAATAACAGTTGAGTTTCCTTGTTGCTTCTAGTACTCCTGGGCATGCACCTGAAAAGAAAAGAAAAAATTTTATGTCAGAAAGTGGTTTAAAGAAGTAACCTAGACTAAATCATACTAAATCTATAGGCAATCAAAGCTCCCCGGCAACGGCGCCAAATTTGATCTCGCTCAAATTACCCTAATGAGTGAATTACTCTCTCAAATAAGAGGTTCTATCGTAGTACTTAGAGATCAAATCCACAAGGAGCTAGGGGACCTAATAGATCTAATCAGAGTGATTAAGCTAGGTTGATTATCTTCACTACAAGAAATATGAGTATCAGTAGCAGTTCGCGATAGCACGATTTCACAAACTGCTACCAAAAGTGTTAAAATCGGATCGCAACTCTATTGTAGCAGTAAAATCGCGCTAGTAAAAAATTTCATTAAGCGGGAACATGAAAACCAATACTTTAGCTGAAAAGTGATTTTAGAGTAAAACACTTGGCCAATTTTCAGCTCTTTTTTTTTTGTTCTCACTCACGACACAAATTTTTTTTTTTTTTACTTGAATCGATCTACCTTCTTCTTCCATCTGCTTCAGTTGTAAACCTCAGACTAGTTTTTGTAAAAGATGAACGAACTGGGTTCTTCTCTAATCGAAAACACCATCGTCACCTTGTTCAAAATCGAAACTTAGGAACCCTAATCCGCCTTCTGTAATTACTCCTCCGCCTTCCTCTGTCGCTCTTCACCACCATCTTCTCTAGATTCACACTCTCATTCTCCCTCCTCCACTGGCTACGACAATTCGAGCTCGACGATTGTTCTCAAGAAAGAAGATGAATTTGTGTTATCATATCCACTCCTCTGTCCTCAAGCTTCCCCATTTCTTCACTCCAAAGGTCTCTTCTTTCTCTATCCCTCTCTTTCGAGCAACCCCTTTACCCTCTGCGCGTGATTGGTCACCGATAAACAATCAAGTTTAACACTTTCGAGTTTTTTTCCATGTCTCAGAGCTTTATGGCGTCTCATCGGCGAGAATTGAGAGTGTTCACAGTGGCAACAACCACAGAAGAGGCGTCTGGTAACATATAAGACAGCTCCAATATCTCTACCTGAAGGCTCGTGGAAACAGGTAGAGAGATCTTCTTGATTCTCTTAAAAGTTTGAAAGATTGAATCTTTCTTGTTTGTTTAGGTAGCT
>NW_013617670.1:6822-14153 GCF_000695525.1 Brassica oleracea var. oleracea | reverse complement strand
GGGGGGGTCTATTATAGCTGCGGCTGTCACGGCGTTCTTCGAAACGCTATGAAAACGATATGATAGCGTTTATCGGGTGCTATTAATACCGATATTTCTTGTAGTGCTTTAAATGTAAATAAGCAGGTTGTGAGCAAGGTAGTTGATCGGTTGATTTGATTGAGTTTTTGGTACTTAGATGAAATAGCTAGACTTAGGGTTTATATTCATGTAATCAGGATTATAATCTTATTGATGCTTAATAGTTGTATGCATGATATTATAGAGCTCAAGCTATTAATAACAAACCGATCGGCGTTCTCTTTCTAGGTTTGTCTATTGACTAGATGAATTGTCGATCAATGATTCTATAGGAATATCGATCGATACACCTTTCGCACCGTCGATCGATTATTCTATAGGAATATCGATCGAAGAGCGTTAGTCAGGCTTTACGCACAGGTTGAATAATGCTCACTAGGCTTCCTAGATCAGCTTTCGCCTTACTCTAGTACTCCTAGCTCAATTAGGACGGATTCATGGTGAGATACAAGTGATCACTTGAGTCTACAACTCCTAGGTCAAGTTTTAGCTAGCTAAACTAGAAACATGCATTACTGACAATCCTAATGATGAATATCACCACTAGGAATCTATAGTTGGGGCTAATCCATCATAACCTATTTAAACCATAAACCTAACAATAGAACTACTCCGACATATTAATCAATTCATAACAGCAATGATAAGGTAAGAACATTACATAGATAGATAGATAGATAATAATGGAGTTCCAATCACAAATCTACTTGGATCTTCTCTCCAATTCTATTAAAATCCTAGAAAACCTTTGTTGTGAAAATAAGAAAACAAGAAAACAAGAAAGCACACTTTGCCTCTAACATGTTGGCAAATTATAAATATTAGGTTAAAACTCGTTAGGGGTAATCTTGTAAATTGGTGAAGTCTTGGGCTCTAAGTCGGCTTGGACCGAAACGGGCTTCTGCGCGCTTCGCTGTCGATTGATGTCACAGGGTGTGCATCGATCGATTATTTCTTCTAAATGTCGACCGCTGGTCCTGCTCGACAGTCAACTCAGATGCTCTCTCCAATTATCTCCAAAATGCTCCAAAATCATCATTTTCTTCCAAAACACTCCTGAACCTATAAATATATTAAAAAGACTCTAGAATATAGTAATTAGTTATTAAAACACTTATAAACCATGGGTAAAAGTGGATAAAATTCATGGCCTATCAGGTGTCCTCCGAAGATAAAACATTCTTATGGCAACTCCTCTCAGGGTGTATAGTTGTACCGAAAAATCTAAAAGCAAGAGGAATACAATGGGATATATGTTGTGCAAAGGAATCAATAAATCATGTGTTCTTTGAATGTCCTCCAGCACATCAGGTGTGGGCGCTTTCAAAGATATCATCGAATCCTCATATTTTCCCTCTCAGTTTCTTTTCGCAAATATGGACCATCTTTTTGGAGAGTTAGTCCAAAAATGGATGATCAGCAATTTGCATGGGTATTATGGTATATTTTGAAAGGTCGGAGCAATAATGTTTTTAGTAATTTGGATATTGACTCAAGAGATACGCTTAAATTAGTGGAACTAGAATCAACACTTTTGGTGGAGGCACATGCATTTTCTTTAGCTAACGAATCAGATATTCTATTTTGTGCTCGTGGGATGTGAGAGATCTTGAATTCTCGAAAACATAGCTGGAGCGTCTTTATTGCCTCCAATTCAGTCGCGAAACTTGGCCAAGCTTGAGGTTCTCGTATCATTGCTATTAGGTCTTTGCAATCTGTTCCAAAGCTCTGACACGAAGAATGTAGAAGCATGCTCTCCATTGCCCACCTTAGTGCCTCCACTTCCGAATGCAAAGAAGTCTCTCTCCTACTTAAGTTGCGCATTCCCATAAGCTGTGTCTGTCCCAGACTATCCTTCCAGACCCATCCGCAGCCACTAAACTGTGCCATGGAAGTCCATGATCCATCCACCATACATATATTATCCAAGCTTATGGCTTGGAGTTCCTCATTGTGCAGCTCACGTGGGTTATCCGGTATCCTCTCATTGGCATTAAACCAAGTCTGGCATTCACTTTCAGCATATCTAACTAGTTCCATAGGGTCTCTGTCTATTCCTCTAAACAGTTTATCATTTCGGGCCTTCCAGATATACCAGATTATCCAAGGATAAGGGTCTCTGTCAAGCTCTGGTGCATCAATGTTGTTCTTCCTCCAGAAGAGATAATCCATGTTGGCGTAAATACTTGTTAGAGGAAAGATGTCAGGAGCAGATGGTGTTGATGCTAGGGACCACACTTGCAGAGCTGGAGGGCATTCAAATATGGCATGAGTTACTGTTTCTTCTGATTCTCCACACCTTGGACAGTAGTTATCACATCTCATGTTTCGTCGTACTAGATTCTTTGTAACAGCAACTTGTCCAGTTATCAATTGCCACATAAGGTGACACATCTTCTGGGGTGCTTTTACCTTCCAAACAAAGGCTTGGAGTTTGGTGATGCTCGGTTCCAGGATCTCCTTATCTTCATCATTCCTCATTAGGTTCCGTGCTACCCAATATCCCGATTTAACTGTGTATTGGCCATTTTTGGTATAATTCCAGCAGAAGGAGTCTCTGTGGTGAGTTGAGCTTATGGCCAAACTCTTAATGAGGTGTATATCATCTGGATTGACATACTTTTCTAGTAATCCATCATCCCACTCCCTTGTTTCCCCATTAATGAGATCACTAACTCTCAAGTTTGGATGGAGGACTGGAGCAATAGGTCTTGCCGGCCTAGCTGGTGTAGTAGGGATCCAAGGATCCTCCCAAGCCCTAACCTCATATCCAGAATGAATTTTTTGTCTGATCCCCAAAAGTAGTAATTTTCGTGCCGCTGATATACTGGACCAGACGTAGGATGGGACACTCACAGAATGCAATCGTAACGGCGAGCTCATTCTATAATATCTTCCTCTCAATACTCGAGCTACCAACGAGTCGGGGAATTGGACTAGTCTCCATAGTTGTTTGGCTAGTAAAGCCAGGTTGAACTCATGGATCATACGGAAACCAATCCCGCCCTCTTCTCTTGGTAAACACATCTTCTCCCATTTAGCCCAATGAATCCCTCTCTTTGGTGGATTTGAGCTCCACCAGAATTGTGCAATGGCACTTGCGAGGTTCTCACATATCTCCAGCGGGAGCAAAAAGGTAGACATAACATATGTCGGGAGTGCTAACAGTATAGATTTTATCAAAACTTCCTTTCCTCCTTTTGATAGCCACCTCCCCGTCCATCCATTCACTCTATGCATTAATTTCTCCTTCAGGAACGCAAATAGCTTGCTTTTAGATCAGCTGATATCTTCAGGCACATGCATTTTCTTGAAAGGAACATTTGAACAATCCTAATATTCTAATTAACCTGATTAGCATGTGACAAAGGTAAATATATAAATTTTTGATAAAAATATTATAATTTATAAACAGTTTACATACATTGAGTAATCTACATAATATGTTAAAATATAATTTAATATTTCAAAAACTATGAATGTGTTTATAAACATAAGTATTGCATCTTTAAATACAAATAACTAAATAGATAATAACATGATATAATTATAAATAAACATAAATATTAAAATCAACAAATTATATTTCAAATAAGAAAATTATATAAATCAGTTAAATTGTTAGGTTCAAAGTTATTATAAAACTAAACTAAATTATTAATACAGACTCGCGCGTAGCGCGAATATAAAATGTAGTCTATACTATTTAAAAATTGAGCCTATAAGCCATTGATGGTGTAACCATAGGATTTAAAACAACAATCAAAATATTACAATTCATCATTATAATTTAATATTTTTCAAAATGTTAACATTTCCAAAAAAAACTAAATGTAAAACGAAACTAGTATTATATATTTACAATTAAAGTAAAATAAGTATTAACATTTGACAAGTTACTTAAAAATTTTAAGTTTTAGTAGAATAGAAACTCAAAATCAAAATAGTAATATTAACAATAATATTATGTTAGTTATTTTGTATAAGAAATCGAAAGTACATTTTATGAAAAATAAAATAGTAAATCAATGTTAAAATAGTTAAAGTAACAAAAACATCTAAAAACATTTACAATGTATAAAACAAAAAAAATCTAATATCATTTAAATTACATGAATTATTAGTGTGATTATATATAAGTGATTGTCAAACTTTTCAAATATCATTAAATAATTTATAATATATAAAAGTTGATGTTATAAACCATTTAGATTGTCTACATCAGATTTAAAATTATTAAAAATTATTACAAAAGTTCATTTTTTCTAAAACGTCAAAATTCCAATTCTAGACTATATATATATATATATAAGTTGAGCCTATACGCCTTTCAAGGTATTCATTCAAATAAGATTTAAAACAATCAATCAAAAATATAAAAATTTATTATTATAATTTATTATTATTTTTAAAATTTTAATATTTCCAAAAGAATACAGAACGAAATAAGTATATTATATATAATTTAACCAATAAAATAAGTATTAACATTTGACAAGTTACTTAAAAATACTAAATTTTATTTTAATATAGAAAATTAAAAGCAAAATAGTAATATTAAGAAAAGTACTATGTTATCAATTTTGTATAATAAATCGAAAGTATGTTTTATGCCAAAATAAAATGGTAAATTAATGTTAAAATAGTTAAAGTAACAAAATATTTTAAAAATTTACCATTTATAACACAAGAAATTTCCTAATATCATTTAAACCACTTAAAGTATTAGTTTGATTATAAATAATTGTCAAAATTTCATAATATTAGTGAATAATTTATTATATATAAAAAATTGAGGTTATAGGCGTTAGATTATCTACATCATATTTAAAACCACCAATCTAAACATGTCAAATTATTACAAAAGTCTTTTATTTTCTAAAATGTTAAAATTTCCAAATATCAAAAAATTACAAAATTTTTACTATTTCCTAAAATGTAAAAATTTACAAATGTTAAATCATTACGAAAATCTTACTATTTTTGAGATGTCAAAATATGTAGAAATTTTTTTTTCAAAATGAAATAGAATTCCATATAATTTAGGTAAACTAAAATAAGGAAACTGAATTAAAAATTAAATTAATATATATATATACACTATGATGCTGATTTAATATAAAATTAAATAATATTTTATATTTTAAAATTTGAAGCAAAATATAATTTTTACGCATAACTATTTTAAGCATAAAAATAGAAAAATTATTATGAAATAATGTAAAAAAATCATAGCTAAAATTTATTAAAATTAATTAACTTTATATACATGCCAATTCTTTGAAAAGAATCTTCTAAAATATGTTAAAACATAGAAATATCCTATATATTGAAATAGAAAATATATATGTAATTTATATCCATATTGATATAAAATAAGATCAACCTGAGATTTAAATATATAATTTTTTATATTTCTTAATTAGTTGTATAAAGTATAAATAATCGTCTAAATTTGTTATATACTATACAAGTTTTTGTTTAAAAAAAAATAAAACAGTGAATGGTTTCAGTTTTTGTTCTTTCGACCTAGCAATTCATTCTTTGGATTTCATTATATTAAAAAAAGTTTAATTTAAAATGATAACTGCAAGTAATAATATTCAACTTTATGTGAGATACATATTGTTATGAATTTGAAATTGTTTCTATTCAGTCAAAAGAAATTAATAAATTTATCTACTCAAAAATAATTAAAATTGTAAATATAGTTGTTAACAATTATGTAAATCGATAATCAGATTCACAGATAAAAATATAAGCTCTATATAATAATACATAAACTAAAATTATCTTATATAAGTTTAATCTAATATGTCTAATAAGTTAATTAAATAAGCCATTGAGATTGTCCACATAAAATTTAAAACCACCAGTAAAATAATGACAAATCATTACAAAATTTTACTATTTTCTAAAATGTCAAAATTTCCAAAAACAATAGTTACATCAAAATAATAGAATTCCATAAGAATTAAAGTAATCTAAAAACTCATTAAAATACTAAACTTAATATATGTACTAATTTTGAAATTTAACTTATAAATAATATTTTTTATAAATAATATTTTTTAAGAGAATAAAATCTTTAAAAATCAAAGCTATGAAAATTTATTTTAAAATTTGAAGTTACATAGCACATAATATTAAATATTTACACAAAAGATTCAAAAATATCAAGATTTCCAAAACAATATTTTGAAAAAAAAATGGATATCGATCCCTAAGAGGCACATAGTCGTCTGGGACAGCATTATTAGTCATATTAGCCCTGAAGAACTCGATGAGGTAATGGAGCAAAAACTTATTTTACAAGATCTTTTTAAATATTAAGGTCATTAAAATAAAGACAATTCAGATCCGTAAGTTGCTGTAAAAAAATGATTATTTACATTTGATAAAAAAAAGCATTCATTTGATTATTTACATTTTGTGTTTGCAGTTCTTATAAATTGCCTCTGAAAAAAAAACCACGTAGATGTCCAAGTCGATTTTATCAGTCCTCCGAACCCCCTTAGAATGGTTGACCGACCATGTAAGTCTTCTGCTATTTTTTTACTCTTATAGGTAAGTCATCTGTAAGTCGTCTGGTAGTTTTCTGATTTGCATAAGTCGTCTGTAAGTCGTCTGGTAGTTTTCTGACTTGTATAAGTCGTCTGTGAGTCGTCTGGTAGTTTTCTGATTTGCATAAGTCGTCTGTAAGTCGTCTGGTAGTTTTTTGACTTGTATAAGTCGTCTGTTAGTCATCTGGTAGTTATCTGACTTGTATAAGTCGTATGTAAGTCGTCTGGTAGTTTTCTGACTTGCATAAGTCGTCTGTAAGTCGTTTGTTGTTTTCTGATTTGCATAAGTCGTCTGTAAGTCGTCTGGTAGTTTTTTGACTTGTATAAGTCGTCTGTTAGTCATCTGGTAGTTATCTGACTTGTATAAGTCGTATGTAAGTCGTCTGGTAGTTTTCTGACTTGTATAAGTCGTCTGTGAGTCGTCTGGTACTTTTCTGACTTGTATAAGTCGTCTGTAAGTCGTCTGGTAGTTTTCTGATTTGCATAAATCGTCTGTAAGTCGTCTGGTAGTTTTCTGATTTGCATAAATCGTCTGTAAGTCGTCTGGTAGTTTTCTGATTTGCATAAATCGTCTGTAAGTCGTCTGGTAGTTTTCTGATTTGCATAAATCGTCTGTAAGTCGTCTGGTAGTTTTCTGATTTGCATAAATCGTCTGTAAGTCGTCTGGTAGTTTTCTGATTTGCATAA
>NW_013617670.1:1761-6482 GCF_000695525.1 Brassica oleracea var. oleracea | reverse complement strand
TTGATGCTTTTGTGTACTGTTGTATGGTAGATTAGGGGACGTTAACAGGTTCAGGATAGGATGATGTTTTTTTGTAACCTATCCTCATACCAAACTAGAATTCCGTAGGAAATTAGTTTGGTAGTGCAGTAACCTTTCGGAATATGTAATGTTTGATCAGAAGGTCTTCTGGATGATTTACCACCACTTCCAACAAAAAGACATCTCAGACGACTTAAAGTTAAGTCGTCTGAGAAGTCTTCCAACAAAAAGACTTCTCAGATAAGTTCATAAAACATAAATTCTACAGATAAGTTCATAAAACATAAAGTTTACAGAGACAATCATAAAACATAGAGTCTACAGAGAAGTTCATAAAACATAGAGTCTACAGAGAAGTTCATAAAACATAGAGTCTAGTTAAGTCGTTGGACGACTAACCAGAAGGTCTTCTGGACGACTTACTTGAAGGTCTTCCACGTCAGTTCTTACATTGTGGACTCTTATGGCCAGTTTCTTTGCAGACTGAGCACCTATAAACCATGTGTTGCTTCCGGGGTTTGCGTCCTCTCATCCTGGATAGCTCCAACCAAGATTGCCATCTTGATTTCTTCCGTCTCCCCGGACCACGCTTTTAAGAGATGCTTCCCTTTATATTTTTTGACAATATTATCTTGAAGGTGATAATAACATATTCCTCGGGTTGCCCAAGGAAACACCTTTTCACACGCATTTGTAATGGAGGAGTGCCTGTCGGAGACTATCACCAGAGGATACTCATCAGATACACAGCTCGCCAATTTTGTGAAAAACCATTCCCAAGATTCATCATTCTCACCATCTACGATCCAAAAAGCCAATGGATATATCTGAAAATTACCGTCTTGTGCGGCTGCGTCCAACATAGTACCCTCATACTTCCAACTTTGGTGAGCCCCATCCACCGCAATGACCTTTCTCTGATACTTAAATCCTCTGATAGAAGCTGTAAAAGCGAGAAATAGATACTTAAATCTATTCAGAGAATCAAGTTCTATATGTGATAGAACCCGGATTTGATGCCTTGATTTCCTCAAAATATGAAGGCAATCGCTCATACCCGTCTTCCGTAGATCCTCTCACCATTTCTTGCGCATATAACAATGCTCTGTATGAAGTGGTGTAATCAAGTGTCATGCCAAACATGTTCTTCATTGCATCTTTGATATGTTGCGGATTCAACCCATCAATGATTCCAACACGATCTATGGAAAGTCACCAATGTACTTCGGAGTACAGCGTTTCCTCTAAGCGATTCTGTCTGGGATGGAACATGTATGGGTTGCCACATACTTGGTTACCCAAAACGTTTTAGTCCCATGTTTCACACTTGCTCGGACCTTCCATTGACAACCACTATCACTACATGTTGCCACAAAGAGAGTTTTCGTTGCCTTGAATATTCTGAAGGAGAACCTACGCCTCACCGCTGTCAACCGCAACTCTGAAAGCAGTGCATACTTATTAGCAAAACTCTGGTTGACATAAATTCTGTCTGCAGATGATCCTTCTCCTTCACAACCATATGCTCCTTTGTAATCATCAAAACATATTTCATCATCTTCTTTCTCATCAGCGTCTTTAACCTTTCCATACTCACTATAATCCTCGGCATCAGTGACAACAGGGATGTCAGCATCCTCCTCCCCATCATGATCCTCAGCTTCATGCCCCTCCTCAGCTTCATCCCCCTCCTCAGCTTCATCCCTCACATCAGCTTCATCCCCCTCCTCAGCTTAATCCCCCTCCTCAGCCTCATCTCCCACATGATCTTCATCTCTTTCCTCTGAAACCGTTCTCATCTTGCTAAAGCTTGATACACAAAGACGTACTTCATGCATTTTAGTTATCTCGAGAAAGTTCCAAACTTGCCTATCACTTGTAACATGAATAGGAGGAAGGTCTGGAGCCATCTGTTGTAATGAGTAGGTTAACTACACAGACTCTGTGTTCATGTCCAGGTTATAATCTTCTTGAGCCATTGCAACAAGATCAGCATGTGTCGAACCTTCACTCAAAAATAACATTCTCGCTCCTTTGAAATGATCAACCACAAAATTCCAACATCCATCTTTCAACAACCATTCTCCATACACTGCATGTAACTGACGCATCATCTGAAAAAGTCAAAATAAAACACATTAGCAAACTTAGAACAAAGAAAACGAAAGTTTATTAAAGATCGAAGCAGACGACTTCAATCTAAGTTCTCTAGACGACTAAAATATACATCGTCTGGTCAACGCAGAGGTTATTTTTGCAATTGACTTTGAAATCTGTTATTTCAGACGACTGAAAAATAATCGTCAACTTTTGTTTGGTTAAAAAAAACTCCAAAAAAGCTAGACGACTTACATTTCAGTCGTCTCGTGAAAATTAAAATAATAATATTTTTTTAAACTAGACGACTTACAATTAAGTCGTCATATGTTAGTTTTACAATTGAAAAAAAAAACTTCAATATTTAATTATATATAGACGGCTTACAATTCAGTCGTTCGTCAGACGACTTACATGTAAGTCGTCCAGGATTTATGAGGTTTGACCAGAATCTTGGAATAAAATTCTAGACGACTTACATGTAAGTCGTCGGGCAGATGACTGAATTGTAAGTCGTCTGGGTATAATTAAATATTGAAGTTTTTTTTTCAATTCCAAAACTAACCTATGACTACTTAATTGTAAGTCGTCTAGTGTTAGTAAAATATTGATATTTCAATTTTCACCAGACGACTGAAATGTAAGTCGTCCGGGAAAGTCAAACTTCTGAAATAATCCAGTCAAATGCAAAACTAACTTATGACGACTGAAATGTAAGTCGTCTAGGTTCGTTGGAGATTTTTTTGTAACCAAACAAAATCAGACGACTTAACTTTCAGTCGTCTCAGAAAACAGATTTCAAAGTCAATTGCAAAAATAACATCTGCGTTGACCAGACGACTTCCAGGTAAGTCGTCTACAGCCAGACGACTTCCAGGTAAGTCGTCTACAGCCAGACGACTTCCCATGTAAGTCGTCTGACGAACAGATCTGGAAAAAAACTCGATGTCATACCTTAAATTCGTGAGATAACTTCCTTAGCACACATAAGGCTTCTCCAAGCACACAAAATCTCAAACGAAAGTGACCTACCCAGAATCGTTAGCGTCTATGACTCTATGAGCCATAAAAAAATGTAGAATCAAAATCTTGGGTTTTTTTAGCTTATTGTGGAGAGAAAGTGAGAGATATGTTGTGTTTAGTTCACAAGAATGGAAAAAGAAGAAGGGTAACTCGATTTTGAGAGCATTAAGAACTTCAAATTGGTTGTTCATGGTGGTTGGGGTATTGATGACAATGACAATCTTGTAATTACTTGAAGATGATGAGGGTGAGAGGGTAAAAATGTCATTTTCGAAAAGAAAAAAAAATTGATGGCATTTTCGTGAATTATATGAACTTGTGGGGTGAATATGGCAAAACTAATTTCCAAAAAAAAAAGAAATTAGTCTTGTGTTTGACTTTGAGTTGTAGATCAATTTTGCAAAAAACCCTAAGTTTTATTATATATGAGTTCAAAATTTCCTGGTACAAATTTATTTCCATAGTTTTGTGATAATATATTACGTATAAGTTTTATTATTTATGAGCTCAAAATTTCCTTAATGTTGCAGTTTTCTTATCACTGCCATAGTCAATAATCACAAAATATAATATATTAAATTACACATAAGAAGAACTTTCAAAACGTACACACAAGAAAACTTGTCAACTAGTCTTCCTCTCTGTAAGAATAAATTATTCCAATTTTTCTTTAGTTCTAATGCTTCTTCATCTTTCTCGTTCACCGGCTCTGGTGGCTCTTTAGAGCATCTCCAACAGTTTTCTCTAACAGTTTTCTATTAGAGATGTGATGCATCTGGTAAGCTTGAATTATCAACTCTACAGAAGGTAACAACTGCTATTCGGATCTTAGCATATGACATGTCTGCTAATGCGACCGATGAATACATCAAAGTAGGGGAGTACACAGAAATTGAATGCAAGAAATGATTTTGTCGTACAAGTGTAGCTGTGTTTTTAGAGTGATATCTCAAGTCACCAACAACATAAGACGTTTCTAGACTTTTTAGCATCGGCCATCAACGTGGAGTTCCTGGAATGTTAGGCAGTCTTGATTGTATACATTAGAAATGGAAAAAAATTGTCCAACGGCCAATTACACAATTTAAGGACAAAAATATAATATGGGTTATTATTTAGCCAATGGTATATATCCTGAATTGTCAACAACTGTCCAAACAATTAGCATCCCCAAGGTGCAAAAAAAAAGAAATTGTATGCATCAAGACAAGAATCATGTCAGAAAGATGTTGAACGAGCTTTCGGAATTCTACAATTTAAATTTGCTATTGTTGCAGGATCCTCACGTTATTGGAAAAAGAAGATGTTGCATGATATAATGACAACATTTATTATAATGTATAACATGATTATTGAGGATGAACGAGATGTTAACGTACCGACTAGACACTACAAGAAAACAGCGGTATTCTGACGGACATTCCGACGGAAAATGAAATCCTCGGAATATCCCGAGGAATTTCCGAGGATATTCCGAGGAAACACAAAATTTGGTTTCCACGGAATTTCTTGGAATATACCGACGGAATTCCGAGGAAATATTAATCCGTCGGAATATTCTTTGGGAATACCGAGGAAAA
>NW_013617670.1:0-635 GCF_000695525.1 Brassica oleracea var. oleracea | reverse complement strand
GAACTTGGTGGTCCTGTGCAGTATAGATGGATGTATCTGTATGAGCGGTATATGTTCCATTTGAAGAAGATGGTGAAAAATTTAAGTAGGGTGGAAGGTTCTATAGTCGCACAGATGATCAATGAAGAAACTTCAAACTTTGCTGAGTACTACTTTCCAGCAGAATTTTCGAGGAACTAGAAACCGAAAACAACGTTTTGCGGTTTGAATAACACTTATATAACCCTTATTAAGTGTTTTAGACTGATTATGAAGTCAAAAATTTGTTCCTTACCCTATAATAAACACTTTTCCGATTGTATGAACGAAATCCCCACAACATAAGAGAAACACTTATACACTTTAATGAAGGGTAAAGGGAATACTTTCAATTCGTTTTGAAATTTGTTATTTCATGGTTTATGATCATCTATACAAAGAATCCTCAATGGTATGCATTACAATTGTATAAAAAATGAAATACGGCAAAAAAAATCGATGTTTGGAAACCCCAAACACTAGTTCCTCGTATTTCCTCGGAACATTCCGACGGAATTCCGAGGAAGATAAGGGTTTCCTCGGAATTCTCTCGGAATATTCCGAGAAAATTTCCGAGAAAATTCCGAGGAAGTAGGGTTTTTAAACCGAAAACAACG
>NW_013617669.1:14925-28109 GCF_000695525.1 Brassica oleracea var. oleracea | reverse complement strand
TATGTTTAATTATATCTATATATATGACAATAATCTGGATTGTAAAATGATTTAGGGCTCAGTATGTATTCAAAAATATTTTCACTGATATTCCCTACTGCAGATGAAGATGTCATCCAATTTGGTATCTCCTGCAGTATCTTCAAAAGAAATGACGGCAACTGAGGCTTCCCTCCCAAAACCTCAAACTTTGCTATTGTGGCAAGTTCCTCACCTATCATGACTAGCTTGGTATAATATTTGCACATAAGCCTTTTATACAATAATGATATGGTCATGGAACATCCTCACATGAACCCTTGACGGTTCGGCTTAGTAACGAGTTAAAAGACCAAATAATATATCAATCTCATGTGAATGCCAATTCCTTTTCTCGCAAATGCACTTAAACATGTGAATATGAATCTTAGTTGATGTCTCAGGCATATATAATCAAGCTGTCATGACTTTCAAAAATTATAGTCTACTCTATATCCTTATTAATACACATATATTTTGTCAGCCATAAAGTCTGGGTGATGCGATCATGCAAATAGTCACAATTATCATATTTCAAAACCATGAAAGAAAAACACAGTCTAAAAGAGAGAGCACACCAACGCAGCTTGAATAATTGGAGAGGATGGATACTACAAGAATAAATGCAGATCCACTAAGAGACTACCATGTCTACTCTGTTTTTTTTTTCATGCAATTTTAATCAAGACCAGTTAATATAAACATAGTTTTCAACTCGAAGAGTGGCAGAGAGGTTGAGACATAATTTTCCTTACGAGAAGATGAAAGCATATACCGACCGAGCTATTCACATTAACAAGAGTTTGTTTTTAAGATTTTTTTTTTAACATAGTTTGTTTTTAAGATAATATTGGCTTTTTTACATGCTTTTGCATACTCATTGCATAATTATATGCACTTGCAAGGCATCGCCAGTCCTATATTATACTCTAAATTTTATGTAGTGTTTCCAGATCTACAGAGTGATGGTCCGGTTTATATTATTTAAAGACTAATTTTTGGGTGGTGTTTTTTAGAAAAAAAAATTGGATTAGTTTGCTTTGTGTTTTATTTTTATTTATAACGTGTTTCCATAAGCTGGTTTTGAGAAAAATAGCATTTTTGTTGTTTGATATTTTTATTCAGTTTATTCTTTATCATAAAATAGTTTGGTTTTGTAAAAATGAACGATTTAAATCATCTATTTTAATCAGAAACCATGTAAATCAATTTCATTTCTCTTAATTCCGTTGATATTTGATCGAAAAAAAATTTCTTAACCATTAGCTAAAATTTTTAGTTTTTAGTCTCCTTGATAAAAGAATTTTGGTTAGTGTATCAAATCAATATTGTATAGCCTTAATTATACAAATGGAATTATTTTTTATTTGAAATAAACAATGCAAAAATCCTGTATATATGTCAGTTTGTATTTTTTGTAGAGAGGGCATAAATTGATAATGTAAAATCAATAATTCTAAATACATTAAAAAAAATTAAATTAAATGTAGATTTAACAATTGTTTTATATGAAACAAAAGATTTTAGCTGAAACATAAGAATATTGACTATTCATCACTTTCTGTTAATTTAAATAATAAATAAACAACAAAGAGTGAGGGGTTGATTGGTTGTTCTGTAGTTTTTGTTTTTGTTTTTACTTTAGAAAATAAGCTCTGAATTGTCTTGCTTCGGCTTTAATTTTTTTGCTATATATTTATTTACAAAGCACTAAATAAAATCTTTAGAAAAGTTGATTTTGAAAACTAATATATTATTTTATTAAAAAAAGCTTTATACTGTATCTTTAATTTTAAAAGCTAAAATATGATTGTTTAAAAAAAAAAAAATTTAGAAAAAAGTGGATGTCTAAAACATTTACCACCATTACCAATCAACCCATGAGATTATTCATTTCAAATTCGTTGGACAACATAATAAATTAATTTGTGTATTATTACTTATATTTTTGGTAGTAAATTTTGAAATAATATATATACTTGCTTTTATAAAAAAATAAAAAGCTAAAATTAATTAAAAATTATAAGAAGAAATTTATTCGGGCGTAGCCCGGGCAAAGACCCTAGTATAATACAAATATGTGTCAAATGAAAGCAAAACAGTCAAATATATAATTCTAAAAAATTCCAAGCATTTTCGAATGACAATGTGATATCATATATGTGTTATCACTTTTAGAAATGATTAAAATATTTTTATGTTTTAAAACATAAAAATTATATGGTAAATTATTTAAACGTATATTAATCAAGAAAAAGTTTATTTGATTCGTCTATTAATATAAACTGATGAATTAACACTATTATATGGTAAGTCATTTAAAATTATATTATTTGGTGATTCATTTAATTTACTATACGGTAAGTCATTTAATTATATTAATCAAAGTATTTTTTACAAGACTTCTCCAGAGTTAATACTCTATTAATATAATTCATATAGCTTGGATTAAAATAAAATTAGCATGCTTATTTTTAATACGAAAAAATGCAGACATAAATAAAAGAACAAGAGGGAAGAATAAAAAAATATATTTGTTGTGTTCTTGGTGTTTTTATATTCTTATGTATTTAATTTTTATTTGTTTGTCGAGGTACATGTACTTTTTGGGGGAAATTTTATATTTACCACCTTCATGGTACCACTTTTCATTTTTACCACCACTAAAAGGACATTTTCAAAAATATCTTATTCGGCAAAAAACTATTATCCCCTTGTTATCTATATATATAATAAATCATTAATTAAATAAATAAATAAAAAATACAAAAACAATTATGTTTTCGAATAATACTTTTTCAAATTCGAACTCATTTTATTTTATTTTATTTTATTTTTTTCGAAATTTGTTTTTTTTCAAAATTTGTTTTTGAAAATCAAAAATTATGTTTGAAACTATTTTAAAAATATTTATATATATATATTTTTAGGTATTTATTTATATATTTATTAGAATCCTAAATTTCACATTCCAAAAACCCTACCCCCACCTCTTAACTCTAAACCCTAAGTCTATATTAGTTAACCTTAGGGGTATAAGTGACTTTTACCCTTCATAAAAATGAGGGTAAAAGTGGTTTGTGTAAACGTGAAAAGTGGTACCATGAATATGGTATTTGTGGCAATTTTCCTACTTTTTTGTGTTACTATAAATGTGAACTAATTAGTTTTATGTGTTTTTAAAATGTTAAGACAAATTTAGTAAGAAAACATTATTTAAAAACTAATGAGATATATTTTATACGCTATAATAAATTTTTAAAATGTACGATAATAAAATTTTAACAAAATTTAAACAAATAAAAATATCTTATTTCATATAATATTGGATCTCACAGTAATATTAAGTATATATACCTAAAAACGACATTTGGGTGTTTAAAATTGGAAATATTATTTTTTCTTATTAGTTAATCAGATTTAATTAATATAGGTATGTTTTAATTTAATTTAAAATAAATTAAAACAATAATTTTAAAAGATATGTAAACTATGATTAGTTTTAAGGGGTTCTTTCAAAAATGACTCAAAATTTCAAGTCAAACACAAAAACAACCTATGTTTTTTTGAAACTTTGTTTTGTCCTATTCACCCTAGAAGTTCTAGTTATTCACGAAAATGTTATAACTTTTTTTTCTGAAAATAAGACTTTTACCTTACCATCCTCATCTTCACCAAATATTTACAACTTTGCCATTAATATCAATACCTCAACCACCATGAACTACCAAATTGAGAGTGTTAATGCCCTAAAGTTTCGATTTCTTCTCATCCTTTCTCATTTCCTATCCACACAAACCACATATCTTACACTTTCTCTCAAAATTCATCAAAAAACCGAAGATTTTGATTACAAATTATGTAAGGCTCATAAGCTCACGATTTTTGGTGATTAACGAGTAGGTAGCTGTTGTGGTGAAGTTCTGGGTGATTGGAAAAACCAGACAAGTCATCTCACGAGTTCAAGGTATGAAATCGCGAACTACATTTTATTTTTCAAATCTGTTCGACGAAGAAGACTTCTTTAGAAGTCTTCTGGTCAATGCACAGGTTAGTTTTGCAATTGACGTTTTGTGTGTTTTTTAACAGAAGACTTCCCTAGAAATCTTCTAACTTTCCTTTGTAAACAAAAAATTTCGAAATTCCCAGAGAAGACTTCTTTAGAAGTCTCCTCGGATAAACATGTTACTTTTAAATTTGACCGAAGTTCGTCAGAAATTTGACTTTTTGTAGAAGACTAAGGAAGTCTTCCAGGAGAAAGCTTCTACATAAGTCTTATGAAAGTCTTCTCAATGCCGGAAGATGTCTGCGTAGGTTACTTTTACAATTGAAAAATAATAGTAAAACATTTAATATCAATGAGAAGACTTCTTTCTCGAGTTTAATTCTGGGTTTTGGTCAAACATTTGCCTGCGAGAGAAGACTTCTAGAGAAGTCATCCGACGGAAGACTTCTAAAGAAGTCTTCTCTCGAAAATTCAAATTTAGTCAATTGCAAAAGTAACCCAACAGACTTCTTGCGACATTGAGAAGACTTCCGGAAGACTTAGAGAAGACTTCTTTTGAAGTATTCTCCAGGTAGACTTCCCTAGAAGTCTTCTACAAAAAGTCAAAATTCTGACTAATTTCGGTCAAATTCAAAAGTAACATGTTTATCCGAGAAGACTTAAGTCTTCTCTGGGAATTTCGAAAAAATTTCAATTTCAAAAGTAAGCCAATATTTACAAAGGAAGACTTCCGAAGATGTCTTCTGTAGAGTAGACATTTTAAGAAGTTTTCCTTCGTAAATTTACAATTGCGAAAATGACCTAAATAGAAGACTTCTTTTGAAGTCTACACAGAGTAGACTTCTTTTGATGTCTTCCGTGGATGACTTCAAAAGAAGTCTTCTACGTAAATCTTTATTAAACTTCAAATTTATCCAAAATTAAAATGAATTTTTAATATATTCTTGCTAATTCATGTTTATTAGTCAATATTGGGACTACTGAGTCTAATTTATAACTTAATTGGTGATAATTATGAAGTTATAAACATTGATGTTTAATAATGTTTCTAGCTAAACGGAGAAGTCTTCTGTAAGTCTTCCTCATAGAAGACTTGTAGAAGACTTCAGTCTTCTCCGATGATTTTATTTTATTAAGTTGATGTTATGTGTTTGTGTTATCTTCCTCATAAGATACAATTTTTAACTTCCATGAGATTTAAAGTTTCAACTTCCGCTTAAAATTCAATTTTGATCTTTTGTGAATTTGACTAAGGTTTCTTGAGAAGTATTCTCTCTTAGTTTTAGCAAATTTTACTAAGTTTTTGTGTTGTTGTGCTTTGTTATGTGTGGGTAGAATGATTAAAATATTTTTTGGTATGTTGCATCAATAACTTTAATAAAGTCAAGTACTTTTGGCAAAATAAATCACAACTAAAATATTACACATACAAATCATAAAAAGACCATAAACAAAATTATTACACAGCTAGATATTATCCCTCAACATAGAAAAGCTTTGACTCCACTTCACATTATCTCTTTGTACCACTTTGGACAGAAGACTTTCTGAAGACTTCGTGGGAAGTCTTCTAGCATAAAATACATTAGAATATTTCCCAAGAAGTCTTCCGAGAGTCTTTCGAGAGTCTTCCGAGAGTCTTCCAAGAATTATCCCAGAAGTCTTCCAAAATCTGTCTCAGATCTGAAAAATCTGCATATTCAAAAGCATTCAAATGACTTCAAAATAGAGAAGACTTCAAAAATAAATTTTTAGATAATAAACAAAACAATCACATTAGGTTGGATCTATAATTTTTTAGAATCTAATATATAAAACACACAAAATACATATCCAAAATTTATACCACTTTAGGCAGAAGACTTCGGAAGATTTCCTGAAGACTTCGTGGGAAGTCTTCTAGCATAAAATGCATTAGAAGAGTTTCTAAGAAGGCTTCTGAAAAGTCTTCCGAGAGTCTTCTGAGAAGTCTTTCAAAGTCTCTCAGATCTGGAAAAACCTGCAAATTCAAAAACATTCAAATGACTTCAAAACAGAGAAAAACTGCAAAAATGAAAATTTTTTGCTTACAAAATAAACAAAACAGTCACACTATGTTGAATCTATAGCTTTTTAGAATCTAACATATAAACACACACATAAATTCATATCCAAAATTTAGAGATCTACCTTCGAAAGAGTGAAAGATGAGAATCATGTAATGAAAAACCTGCAAAAAGAAGATAAATTAGTGAGAAGACATAAGAAAAAGTGAGAAATAGATATAAAGTATGGTGTTTTGACGTTCAAAGAGATTAGAGAGAGGTTGGAGAGTTTTAGAGTGAGAAACATTACATTTTTGTTGCAGTCATTTGAGAGGAAGAAAGAGAATATGTAAATTTTCTTTATATATGGAGACAAAAATTCCAATTAGGTTAACTATTTTCGACACAGAAGACTTCTGGAAGACTTATGGAAGACTCATGGAAGATTTATGTAAGACTTGTGGAAGACTTATGGAAGACTTTGATTTAGGCGGAAAACCTAAATTATTCTAAAATTTAGGCGGGAACCCTAAATTTTACTTAAATTTAGGCGGGATGTGTCGGAAGACTTCTTTTTAAGTTTTCTGTGAGTCTTCTAGACACTAAAATCAAATAACTATGCAAAAAAACTTTTTAAACTTAAAAAAACTTAGAAAGTGTTTAAATCAAATTATTAGATAGTTACTTGATATATTGTGTTTCTGGCACATTATATGTACGTCTTATTAATAGTTTTCAAGGTTTTGTCGAGTCTTTTTAGTCCATTTGAGTCATTACAGGTCTTGAGTTGCATTGAATGAAAGATAGACCAGCTGAAGGGAAAAAGGAGAAAAAGAGTGTGAAATGGAGTCTTTCACGCAGAACAGCCGACCGGAGCAACCTGAGTGCCTGCTTCAGCGGCAGAAATAAAAAAAAGGAAGTTTCCAAATATTTCGGGATTTGCCCTAGATTTCCTATTTCTTTCCTATAGCCGCCTGTGGCTCCTATATATATAGTCTCCTATTTATTACTTTAGACCTACCTTAGTTTTTTTGCAAGAAAGACCTGAGAGAGCTTTGATTTTTGGGCGATTGCTGCTTGTAAGGGAGAAGGCCTCATCTATCTCCTAGAGAAGATTATCATGAACCCTCTGATTTCTATTATCTATTATATGCAGTATTATTCAAAAATCATGCTTTTCTGTTCTTGTGTTATGTCTGAGTTGTCACCGAGTTAGTCTAGGGTTCTAGGGTTTTGGATTCGTGAGCTGAAGCATAAATAAGTAATCTTAAAATTATCTACATTCATATATGTTTTTATTGCTTGCATTGAACCGAACACTTAGTGCATGAATTAGGGTTAATCAATTTAGCTAGCTGTTAATTGATAAATTGATATGATTTGAATGAGCTTTGCATCCCTAGTCAGCGAGAGTAGATATTAGGGTGTATTGTGAACATATCGGACTTGATCTCTAAAGCTTGCTAGCGCGTCTTGACCCAAACGAGAATTTAGGCATCAAGACCGACTTGCAAAGGAATCAATACCACGAGAGTGGGTTGATTCAACCTGAGTGATCCGATTTTAGACTTGTTATAAACTGAACATGAATAGTTGCTTGGCTTGCGATTTCCATACCTGAAGAAGAAACTCTAGACTAGCGCCTTTAAATCAATTCAAAACAACCTCATCTTGTTACTTGTTATTTACGTTATTGACTTCTTTAAAAACACCCCACTTTGTTTTAGCTTAATTCTGATCCCATAAATATAAAGTGTGAACTGGTCCTCTGGAATTGAATCTAAAGATATTACAACTATACTGTTAACTTGACAGTAGACAAAGATCCAATTTTAGTGTATCAAGTTTTGGCGTCGTTGCGACAGGGACCAGCTTTTTACCTTTATTTTTCGGTTATTTATTTAGTCTAAAACCTCTAACTTGTTTAACCCTCTTTTTGCAGCGAATGACCCAAGTGGATGACCAGTAGACATACTCGGAGCAATATACAAGGGGACTTAATTTCGCTTACAAATCAGGAACTCGCAAGCTTAGAAAGAACCAACCGTCAACAAAAATCAACTACTGCCACAATGGCCGACTTCGGCACTCCAGAACAAATGGCCGCTTCTATGCAACAGATGCAGCAGCAGATGCAACAGATGCAAGAGTTGCAGCAAACAATCGCAGCGCAGCAACTGGCTGCACAGCAGGAACCACCTGTCCCAATTGGTGAGAGGAACCTACCGCGTAACATCCCTGCTACGCGCTCTGCTATCGCTCCACCACCATGTCAAAGGGCAGACTATGAGATAAAACCTAGCATGATAAATCTTGTCCAGAGAAAGATGTTCCATGGACTGTCAGCTGAGATACCAATGGAACACATTGAAGCTTTTGAAGAGATATGCAGTTTCACTCGTGCAAACGGCGTCCCACCTGACTTCATCAAATGCATGATGTTTCCATTCTCTCTAGCGGACAAGGCTTCACGATGGCTTAAGTCATTACCTACAGGTTCCCTAACTTCTTGAGAACAGGTTAGAGCAGCTTTCTTGGGCCACTTCTACACGAAAGCCAAAACAACTGCCCTAAGGAACAAGATCTCCTCCTTCAAGCAACTCGCTAATGAACCTTTCAATGAAGCGTGGGAACGGTTCAATGATACCCTCAGAGAGTGTCCTCATCACGGGTTTGACGATGAGCATGTCCTAGGAATCTTCTACGATGGTGTGGAATGGGAGTTCCGCAATGCTCTAAACGCAGTGAGCAATGGAGATTTCATGACTCAAACCACAGAAGAAGCTCACGCGCTAATAGAGAACATCGCAGCTAGTTCGTCCAACAAAAACGAGGAGACTGGCCGTTCCAAGAAGGTGAACAGCATGGACACTAGGAAGACTGATGACCTCGCCGCTAAGGTCGATCTGCTGCTCAAGAACAATCAGAATCAGATCTATGTCATGGAAGAAACCAATCTGGAACCAGGTACTACAGATGCTGCAGCTGAAACCGAGACATCGGAAGAAGATCAGCAAGAGGTCAGTTACGTCAATGGGCAGGGTTGGCAGTTCAAAAACTACCATCCAAACCCTAATGTGAGAAACAACCCGCATATGTTCTCATACAAGGCCAATCCGGACAACCCCAACGACATACCTCAAGGAAATCAGTTCCAAAACCCTAGATATCAGAAGCCATACTCTCAGAATCAGAACGGAAAGATGTTCATCCTCAGCCAAGCTCAGAACCAGTTTCTGAACAGGCAAAATAATCTGCAAACTGCTCCTGCAACCGCGAGCGGACAGCCAGATGAACTAAAAGGAATGATGCAACAGCTTTTGCAAGGACAACAGATTCAAGGGAAAGCACTGAACCAGGTTACCAATAAGATCAACACTCGGATGGACAACATGTTCACGGAATTAAATTCCAAATATGATGTTGTAGCAACCACATAAGAAAGATGGATGTTCAGATTGGTCAAACTGCTGAAACAATTAAGAGGCAACAGGGAACACTCACTGGGAAAACAGACAAGAATCTCAAGGACTGTAACGCAGTGGAGTTAAGAAGAGGAAGACATCTCCCAGATCCTGTCCCCAAAAAGCTCACTGCTAAAGAGAAGGGAAAACATAAAGAGGGAGAACAACCTGAGGATGTCTTGGACCACGAAACAACGCAGAACAGCCAGCTGTGATAGAACCAGTAGCTCTTACGATGCCATATCGGCCTGTTCCTGCTCGCTTCTACACTCCAAAAGTTCCCTACCCAGTCCCTGCTAAGAAGTCACGTAACAATTGCGAAGAGATGAAGTGCAAGTAGATGCTAGAGGAGTTGAATGTCAAGCTATCTCTCATGGACGCAGTTCAGACGATTGCCTCAATGCACAGTCATGTGAAAGGGCTGATCTCTGGGAAGAGCACTGCAGACAGCGATATCATGATGGTCTCAAAAGAATACAGCGCAGTCCTTCAAAACAGAACAGTTAGGAAATTGAAAGATCCTGGAAAATTTGTCTTCTCGGTTCAGATTGGAAAAACAGCTTTTGCATGTTCCTTATGTGATTTAGGTTCCAGTGTGAATCTCATGCCCTACTCAGTTGCAAAACGTATGGGACTAACTAACTTCAAGCCTACTTTAGGATCTCGTTGGTGTTCGCGGATAGATCAGTCAAGCTGCCAGTAGGTTTTCTCGAAGACCTGCAAGTGCAAATTGGCAACACCACTGTTCTGGCGGATTTCATGGTTCTGGAGCTCGAAGATGAACCGAAAGACCCTCTCATTCTGGGCCGACCTTTCCTATGCACAGCTGCTTCAATCATTGATGTCCGCAATGGGAGGATCGATCTCCAACTGGGAGATATTGTGATGAAGTTTGAGATGGACGAGCTGCTCAAACGACCTATTTTGGATGGTTAGAACTTCAAGATTAATGACGAGAAAGCCGCCTTGACCCCTCAACAAGGGATGATCGAAGAAATCCTCGCAGATGATTCTTTGGAAGTAGCTTTGATACGAGTAGAGTCTGAGCAAAACACGTGCAACGTCGATGCTGACGGGTACGAAAAGATGCTAGACTCAAGTGGAAGAATTAAAAAGACTGTCGCTTTTCTAAGTCTGGGGGAAACGAGCAATCAGATTTCACCAGAAGGAGCAACTGCTCTTAGAAAGCAGACCAAACCGACCAGCCTACTCGATGATTCCTGGAGCGAACTCAAGGCTCCAAAGATCGAATTAAAGTCCTTTCCAGCGGGACTCAGGTATGCATTTCTTGGACCTAATTCCACATATCCTGTCATTGTGAACTCTGAACTCAATAATGTTGAAACTGCTAAACTTTTATGTGAATTGAGAAAATGCCGAAAGGTAATAGGGTATTCATTAGAAGATATTCCTGGTATTTCACCCGATTTATGCATGCATATAATACATCTAGAAGATGAATCGATGACTTTTATAGAACATCAGAGGCGGTTAAACCCAAATCTAAAAGATGTTGTTAAGAAAGAGATAATGAAACTTCTAGAAGCTGGTGTAATCTATGTGATTTCTGATAGCAAGTGAGTTAGCCCTGTTCATGTAGTTCCTAAGAAAAGGGGGATCACTGTGCTCAGAGGCGGTTAAACCCAAATCTAAAAGATGTTGTTAAGAAAGAGATAATGAAACTTCTAGAAGCTGGTGTAATCTATGTGATTTCTGATAGCAAGTGAGTTAGCCCTGTTCATGTAGTTCCTAAGAAAAGGGGGATCACTGTGCTTGCTAATGAAAAGAATGAATTGATACCTACTAGGACAGTAACCGGTCACCATATGTGCATTGATTTTCGAAAATTAAATACGGTATCACTGTGCTTGCTAATGAAAAGAATGAATTGATACCTACTAGGACAGTAACCGGTCACCATATGTGCATTGATTTTCGAAAATTAAATACGGTTACACGGAAGGATCACTTCCCGCTCCCATTCATTGATCAAATGCTTGAGAGGTTGGCTAACCATCCATATTACTGATTTTTATATGGTTATTCAGGTTTCTTTCAGATTCTCATTCACCCAGACGATCAGGAGAAGACGACTTTCACGTGTCCCTACGGCACTTTTGCCTACAGGAGAATGCCGTTTGGATTGTGCAACGCTCCTGCGACATTCCAGCGTTGCATGATGTCTATTTTCACTGACCTAATTGAGGACATAATGGAAGTTTTCATGGATGACTTTAGCGTCTATGGGGACTCCTTTTTTGTATGTTTGTCAAACTTGTGCAGGGTCCTTCAGCGGTGTGAAGAAAAGCATCTCGTGTTGAATTGGGAGAAGTGTCACTTCATGGTGCGTGACGGGATTGTTCTCGGTCACAAAATCTCAGAGAAAGTGATCGAAGTGGACAAAGCAAAGATAGAAGTGATGATGACTTTACAGCCTCCAAACTCTGTCAAAGGAATCATGAGTTTCCTCGGACATGTTGGTTTCTACAGAAGGTTCATCAAGGACTTCTCCAAAATCGCAAGACCACTCACTAGACTGCTCTGCAAGGAAACAAAATTTGAGTTCGATAGTGATTGTTTGGACGCCTTCCACACGATCAAAGGAGCTCTAGTTAGTGCACCCATTGTGCAACCACCATATTGGGAACATCCTTTCGAGATCATGACTGACGCAAGCGACTTTGCGGTTGGAGCAGTGCTCGGCCAACGAAAAGATAAGAAGCTTCACGTGATCTATTATGCAAGCAGAACACTAGATGAAGCTCAATGTCGCTATGCAACTACAGAGAAAGAACTTCTGGCGATTGTCTTTGCCTTCGAAAAATTCAGATCCTACCTCGTTGGCTCCAAGGTGATAGTGCACACGGACCATGCAGCGTTGAGATACTTGCTCACAAAGAAAGATGCGAAACCAAGGCTGCTACGATGGATCTTATTGCTCCAAGAATTTGACCTAGAAATCAAGGACAAAAAGGGCATTGAGAATGGCGTTGCAGATCACCTATCCAGAATGAAGATAGATGAAGACACAGCACTTGATGACAGCCTTCCAGTCGAGCATGTCTACTCGATCAGTCTGGGAAGCGTTACAGAACAACCGCTCCTTCCAGTTCGCTCCAGCATTCTGGAACACCTTGTCTGTGCAATCAAAAAGCAACATCCCAATCTTCCATGGTTTGCTGAGATCGCCAACTATCTGGAAACTGAGAAAGAACCTGTCAAATTCACTGGCAATGATAAATGGAAATTTCTAAGAGGAGCAAGACACTACTATTGGGATGAACCCTATATGTACCAAAGTTGCAAGGATGGAGTATTCCGACGATGTGTTTCTGAGTCCGAGATTCCAGGAATCCTCTACCACTGTCATGGTTCCTCTTATGCATGGCATTTTGCGACATTTAAAACTGTGTCTAAGATCCTTCAGGCCGGTTTTTGGTGGCCAACAATGTTCCAAGATGCCCATTCCTACATCTCTAGATGCGACTCATACCAGTGCCAAGGGAATATCAGTAAACGGAATGAGATGCCTCAGAACTTCATCTTGGAAGTTGAAGTATTCGATTGTTGGGGGATTGATTTCATGGGACCATTCCCACCATCCTTCAAGAACGAATACATATTGGTAGCAGTTGATTACGTTTCTAAGTGGGTGGAAGCAATAGCCAGTCC
>NW_013617669.1:13566-14837 GCF_000695525.1 Brassica oleracea var. oleracea | reverse complement strand
GATCTTTGCAGGTCTATTGAAGAAGAACGGCGTGCAACACAAGGTAGGTACGCCATATCACCCTCAAACTAGTGGACATGTGGAAGTTTCAAACAGAGAGATCAAGAGCATTCTGCAGAAAACAGTCAACACCAGTCGCAAGGATTGGTCACTCAAGCTAGCCAACGCTCTCTAGGCTTACAGAACAGCCTACAAAACACCAATCGGGACCAATCCCTACAACCTGGTGTACAGTAAAGCATGTCACCTGCCGGTTGAGTTGGAGTACAAGGCAGCATAGGCTGTGAAGCTACTCAACTTCGACATCAAACCAGCGGCAGAGAGACGATCCATGCAGATACACGAGCTGGAAGAAATTAGACCCCTAGCCTATGAAAGCTCAAAGATCTACAAGGAGCGAACTAAGGCCTATCATGACAAGAGAATCATCAGACGCAATTTTCAACCTAAGGATCAGGTGCTCCTTTTCAACTCAAGGTTACGATTGTTCCCTGGAAAGCTACGATCTAGATGGTCCGTACCATTCACCATTAAAGAGGTCCGCCCCCACGGAGCTGTTGTGTTGCTGAACACAGAAGGGGAAGAATTTGTTGTCAATGGTCAACGCATAAAAGCCATACCTTGCTGAGACAACAATCGCAGAGGGTGAAGAAATTCTCCTAAGCGATCCTTCCTTAGCCTAATAGGCCAACCAAGTCAAGATAGTGACTTAAACCAAGCGCTTGGTGAGAGGCAGCCCACTGGTGAGTGTAAATATTTATTTTAGATTTAGTTTTGTGTTTCGTTTTACTTATTTGCAGGATAAAAATCAAAAATCCTGAGTTGCTCAACAAGGAACAGTCTCCGATTTTTCGGAGTAGCTGCTCCGCTAAGGACTCTTCCATCAACGATCGAACGATGGCTCCTAGACGTACCAAGATGGCTTCCAGGATTAAACCACCGTACGCTCGAAGAGAACCGGAGGATGACACCGTCTCCCCGACCCACCCATGGCCACGAGAAAAGGGAACGGAGATCTCCCTCGCTTGAATTATTTTCTCACCAGGGATGGTTAGAAGTAAGTCTGGGGGAGGCGCTTATCTGCTACTAATCGTTTACCTTTGGTTTTATGTTTAGAGTCAGTCCGCTTTGAGTCGTCTTGATGTCTTTATCGAGTCAGTTTGTTAAGATCGAGTCAGACCAACCTTATGGGAATCAGGACCTTATTCTATGATATGCATTAACCACCCTCGTGCTTTAATTCATCTTATTCAGTGACCTTAGCAGAGGCG
>NW_013617669.1:0-13493 GCF_000695525.1 Brassica oleracea var. oleracea | reverse complement strand
GTTACTCTGGAAAGACTTAACTCCATCTAACTTGAACTTAATCTTGACTGCAATTCTTCTTGTTATGGGCGTTAGAATAGGGGTTAACGTGATCAACACTCAGGACTTCTTATTCTTTTTACCCATCTTGTTGATCCTGAGTGGCTAGCTCATCTTTAGCTAGTACCCACCTTAAAACCCTAAAGCCTTTGTTCCGCCCTCATGCATTTGTTATTCAGTATTTTATGTGCAGATATGTACAAAAAGGCCGGAGAGGAAAGGATCGACACAATCTCTCACTCATTGATGCAATAGAATTTTCTGCTGAAGATTAGGCGGAAACACACGGAGCAGCCGCTCCGCCGCCGATGATCTAACTAAGAGAAAAAGAGAAACAAGAATGAGTGTGAAGTCAAGAACTCCAGTGGCATGTCACCATCACAATTTTTACCTCCTGCTTCGTCACCATCACCTTTTTATTCAAAAAAAAAAAAATTAACTTTATGTACTTCAGAATAAGGTGATGAAGAAGGAGAAGATTCCTAAGAAAGATAGATGCCACTGGTAGATTAGAAGGGGTATAAAGTGAAGAGAGGAGAATCATGCAGATCAGAGCGACTGTTCCTAAAGAAGAACACGCAAAAACGAGTAGAGGCTGTGGACATCAATGGATCTATCCTCTCTTGGAATTTTGCGCGATATCCTTCATCCTCTACAAAATTTGGTAACCCCTAAACACTGATTAGCTCCACTTAAACACAAAAAGGCTTGTTTCATACCTAGACCGTTACCCTATCTAATCTCTATGATGAGAAGCTCACGCTACTCTTAATTGAATATAAGGAGTTTTGTCTGGAAGGTCTTAACTTTGGCATGTCTGAGATACAGAGAATGGACCCATTTTGAACAGCAGTCAGTGAGGTTCTTGGTAAGGATGTGTTGTTTTAGCTAAACTGTTTATATGGTTCAGAGATTCGTGGTTATTGTATGGTTGCTGAGAATAGGCGAGTTCTCACACTTTCAAACCCTTCTCTCGGTTCTTGGTACTTGATTTTGTTTGAGGACAAACAAGGATCTAAGTCTGGGGAGTTGATATATTGTGTTTTTGGCACATTATATGTACGTCTTACTAATAGTTTTCAAGGTTTTGTCGAGTCTTTTTAGTCCATTTGAGTCATTACAGGTCTGGAGTTGCATTGAATGAAAGATAGACCAGCTGAAGGGAAAGAAGAGAAAAAGAGTGTGAAATGGAGTCTTTCGCGCAGAACAGCCGACCGGAGCAACCTGAGTGCCTGCTCCAGCGGCAGAGATAAAAAAAAGAAGTTTCCAAATATTTCGGGATTTGCCCTAGATTGCCTATTTCTTTCCTATAGCCGCATGTGTCTCCTATATATATAGTCTCCTATTTATTACTTCAGACCTACCTTAGTTTTTACGCAAGAAAGACCTGAGAGAGCTTTGATTTTTGGGCGATTGCTACTTGTAAGGGAGAAGGCCTCATCTATCTCCTAGAGAAGATTATCCTGAACCCTCTGATTTCTATTATCTATTATATGCAGTATTATTCCGAAATCATGCTTCTCTGTTCTTGTGTTATGTCTGAGTAGTCACCGAGTTAGTTTAGGGTTCTAGGGTTTTGGATTCGTCAGCTGAAGCATAAATAAGTCATCTTAAGATTGTCTACATTCATATATGTTCTTATTGCTTGCATTGAACCGATCACTTAGTGCATGAATTAGGGTTAATAAATTTAGCTAGCCGTTAATTGATAACTTGATATGATTTGAATGAGCTTTGCATCCCTAGTCAGCGATAGTAGATACTAGGGTGTATTGTTAACATATCGGACTTTATCTCTAAAACTTGCTAGCGCGTCTTGATCCAAACGAGAGTTTAGGCATCAAAACCGACTTCCAAAGGAATCAATACCACGAGAGTGGGTTGATTCAACCTGAGTGATCCGAGTTTAGACTTGTTATAAGCTGAACTTGAATAATTGCTTGGCTTACGATTTCCATACCCGAAGAAGAAACCCTAGACTAGCGCCTTTAAATCAATTCAAAACAACCTCATTTTTTTACTTGTTATTTACGTTATTTACTTCTTTAAAAACCCCCCACTTTGTTTTAGCTTAATTCTGATCTCATAAAGATAAAGTGTGAACAGGTCCTCTGGAATTGATTCTAAAGATATTACAACTACACTGTTAACTTGACAGTAGACAAAGATCCAATTTTAGTGTATCATTACTAAACATATATAGGTCAATTTGAAAAAGGAAAAAAATGAAGATAAGATTTCAAATCTAACCCTAAAGATACCAACATTACTATAACATATGTTATCAAACCCTAAACCAATGACTCATGAACCAATCTACATTCACTCATCTATGTTGAAAAATAATTCAATTTCAGATAAACTAAATTTACATCATTGAAAAATGTTTATTATTACATGATTTCAAATTTTAACCCATAAAATATTTTTTCTAAAAAATTTAAGTTATTTTTAAGATCTAATCCATGAGAAGACTTTCTCTGGAAGACTTCTGGAAGACTTATGGAAGACTCCTCGAAAACTTATGGAAGGCTCCTGGAAGACTTATGGAAGACTTTGATTTAGGCGGGAAACCTAAATTATTCCAAAATTTAGGCGGGAACCATAAATTCTACTAAACTTTAGGCGGGATGTGTCTGAAGACCCCAAAATCAATTAAATATGGAAAAAAACACTTTCTTAAACTTAAAAAAAAACTTAGAAAGTGTTTAAATCAAGTTATTAGATAGTTACTAAAGATATATGGGTCAATTTGAAAAAGAAAAAAAATGAAGGTAAAATTTCAGAATCTAACCCTAAAGATACATACAATACTATAACATATGTTACCAAACCCTAAACCAATGACTCATGAGCCAATATACATTCACTTATCTATGTTGAAAATAATTCAATTTCAGATGAACTAAATTTACATCACTGAGAAATGTTTATTATTACATGATTTTAATTTTTTACCCATCAAAATATTTTTTATAAAATTATAAAATTATTTTTAAGATCTACTGAACGAGAAAACTTACAAAGAAGTCATCATAGAGAACACTTACAAAGAAGTCTTCTATAACGGAGGGTTATAATGGTAAAATTGAATACATGTTTTTTGTTTGTTCATAAGGGGGCTGTTGTAATTTCACTAGGCTTTTGGGTTACTTTTAGCATTTGACTGAATTTGGGGTACACTTTTGTATTCAAAATCAAATTTTGAGTCATTTTTGGCAAATCTCCCTAGTTTTAATTAAAAACATTTGGTTGAATGAGTTACTGTTTGATAAAATATTGTGATGATCAGAGATAATTTAAGGAATATTTTTTGCTTAACCCATTTGAGTTTTATGTTAAACACTAAACTAAAAAAATGAGTAAGAAAGTTTTATTTGGAACAAATTATGAGAAAAATTGCTTAAACTACCATTTTCCTAATACATGTTTTTATGTTTACCTTAACCAAATTTATCCTTAGTTTTAAAGAGATAAATCCTACTATATATTAATTGAGAAGCCACTTAATTGACTTTTGATTATGTGTCTTTAATAGGTTATGCTTTAAAACATAGTTATAATTTGATTGGTTGTTAACATTTATTATTTATTATTTTAATCAGATCTAAAAATAAAAGGTAACTCTAAAACTAATTAATACAAATTACCAAATAACACAAATGATATTACAAATAATGATTTATGGTAACTAATTGTAGAATAAGAGAAAGAATATATATGTTTTATCAATTTCTTTATTTTTATCAATTAGTTATATATAATTAAATAAAATGCTTTAGCATTTTTTATAGAAATAAATTTAATGGTTATATATTATTATATAGAAGAATTATATTTGTATGTAAGGAATTATTATATCTTTTATGTTTTTAAAGCCCACACAAAATCGTTTACAAAAGATCTTTCATGATAAAATAGTGTGATGATCAGAGATAATTTAAGGAAGAATTTTTTTGTTTAACCCATTTGAGTTTTATGTTAAACACTAAATTAAAAAAAAAAATGAGTGAGAAAGTTTTATTTTGAACAAATTCTGAGAAAAATTGCTTAAACTACAATTTTCCTAATACATGTTTTTATGTTTACCTTAACCAAATTTATTTTTAGTTTTAAGGAGATATATCCTACTAGATATTAATTGAAAAGCCACTTAATTGATTTTTGGTTATGTGTCTGTAATAGGTTAAGTCTTAAAAAATAGTTTTTTTTTTTACAGCAAGAAATTTACAGACTCATATTTGACTCTGTAAACTATATTGGTAACTCCGCATCCATGTGAACGACAAAGGACAGTTGCTTTCTTGCACTACGTGCTAAGCTATCCGCTCGAAGATTCGCCAAAAAAAAATAGTTATAATTTGATTGGTTGTTAACATTTGTTAGTTATTATTTTAATCAAATCTAAAAATAAAAAGTAACTCTAGAACTAATTAATACAAATTACCAAATAACACAAATGATATTACAAATAATGATTTATGGTAAGTAATTGTAGAATTAGAGAAATAATATATATGTTTTATCAATTTCTTTAGTTTTATCAATTAGTTATATATAATTAAATAAAATGCTTCAGCATTTTCTATAAAAATAAATTTAATGGTTATATATTATTATATAGAAGAATTATATTTGTAGGTAAGGAATTATTATAACTTTTATGTTTTTAAAGCTCACACAAAACCGTTTACAAAAGATCTTTCATGATAAAAGCTTCCGGTCATTGTATTAGTCAACACCGTTTACTTGAGTTTCATGTGTTAAACTAAAATATAAAGTAATTCTACAACCAATTATCTGAATTAACTATAATATTCTTTTCTGTAGGAGAAAGATTTTTAACGACTAAGATTTATGTTTTTGAACTATTTTAAATCTCACATATCTTCTAAAAATATATACTGAAATTTGATTATCCAAATATTTGAAATTAAAAATTAAAATTTTAAATTTCTAATTATTATTCAAAAATTATAACAGTGTAAAGATAATATATATTTCTTTATATAATATAACGACCCGCAAAATTGCGGACAAACACATGGTATAACTTACTAGGCCTGGGACGGATCAGGTATCCGGACAATTTTAAGGTATCCGGATCCAGATCCTTATCCGGCGGATCCATAATTTTACTATCCTTATCCAGATTCGAAGTTCTCGGATATCCTTCTAAAAATTGTAATATCCGGCGGATATTCAGATCCAGATTTGGATCCTTAAATAAATAAATAAATAATATTAATACATATAAAATATTAAAAATAATTTAAAAATAAAAAATATATATAATGTTTTTAATTATTTCTATGTATAATATTACAAAATTTACATAAAATTTATATATCAATACTATTAAAAGAGAAAGAGTCCTAAAATATCTACATATGAAAATTGTTTGGACTCTTTCTTTAGACTTAAATATTTTTTCGTCTTACCTTATATCTTTGTAACAGTAAGTTAGTCAATAACATTATACCATATATTTGACGATTTTTACTCCTTCCCTTTTTTATAATTGATCAAATATTTCTCTAAGATTACTTTAGTCAATTTGCCAACATATTATACAAAATGGTTTGGTCGACTAAAACACGAAACAAAACAATAATTGTATCACCTCTCCAATAAATTATTATGTCACCCGTCATTTTAACAGCTTGAATAATGTATTTACAGTTGAGAAAATGCATACATATAATCACATTGTTATCACATTTTGATTCATTATATAAGTAGATTTCTATTTCCATATTTTCAACATGTTATCATCATACTATATGGGTTTATCTGGTATAACACAAACTACAGTAATTACTATGTTTACTTTGTTTTCTAAACGATGATAAAACTCTAAAAAAAATTAGCAAAAAGAAAAACTCAAAAAAAAAATTGAGATCAGCAGAGATTATTTGAATAAACTGTAAAAAAGCTCATGTTGGTATGATATGGAACAAATCGTAACAGACCATTTAACTACAACTAGATCTTGATCCGTGCAACCGCGAGGATTTTGTTTCCATTTATTTTTATATAAACATTTTGTTTTCAATTCTAAATTGGTATATGTTATAATATATATGAGGTGTGTCTATCCATTTATAAAACATAAAAAAAATTACGGTATATTTTTTTATTGAATAAATTTTTTCAAACTTTCACATGTATTTGTATCTTCTTATATATATATATTTTTGGATTATTATTTCATTATTGAAATCCTAACTATATATATAAAGATTGGTAAAATATTATTTTATTGTCATCTTCAAATATATTGTAACATTTCACGAATTTAGAAAGTTTAAAAAAAAATAAACATTCAGCTTCATAGATTTATATGGTTAAAATGAACTTTTAGCTTCACGTCACAAGTAATATATATTAATTGTAGAAAATTTTGAATAAGTCGTTATGGTTATATATATATTAGAGGATATTCTTCTTAGTTGTTTCGATATTTCATAGAAAAAAATTAGGAAACACACATGAGGAGTCGACGGGAAGTTATAATTCGATCATTATGTTTAGAATATCCTTTTTTAAACGTTCAAGTAATATGATACTGTGTAAATTAGTTGTTTCGATATAAGGAATATTTATATATTATTGTTGCAACAGAATCTTGGTTTTGAAAAATCTTGTTATATTGGTTTTAAAGATAAACAATGATTTGAATAAAATAGAAGGACATCATATATTGGTTTAAATGATCGATGTTGATATGATACGACCGGTTTGATGGTTCTTTTCAGGTGAACAGGTTCAAATAATCGAACTCGAATCATCACTTGAGCATGTATAAATAATGTGTAAGTGACTACAACAATCTGAAACAGAGGTTTTATGGACCATTTTAGGTGAAATGGTCGAGTTGTTAACAACGAACCGGCTGTATGGTCTGTCTACAAATGTCGTTGATACGAGTTGGTTTTGTTTAATACATGAACGGCATGTATATTAAAATACCAGAACTCTAGAACAGTACGAAAATGTATTAGTCTATGAACTGGGTATAATGGTTTATGTTTATACAACCATTATATATACATTGGTTAAATTAGTTAAATCAGATCAGTATTTGCAAGTAGACAATGGTTTACATTACCACTATGTATAATTTATTAAGAATGTGGGTTTGTTAACCAATCCGGTTTTATAGGAGTAGATGTTATATTAGGAAAGACATATTATTAAGCCATATTATCAGTAATAAATGAATGATAACTGATTTCTATTGGGGGTCCCTTTTTTAAAAAATATCACACATGAATCAAGGTTGTGACTTATGTTTTAATATATAAGATAATTTAATATAAAGCTTAAAATCTACTATTACCTAATTGATCAAATAATTTCTTATAATTTTCAGATGATTGAATATTTGAATTTAATTGAGATCTTTTGATATGATTTGGATTTATTTAAACTAAGATTACTGGATCTTACCAAATATCTAACAACTTTGGTAAAACGTAACTCTAATAATATACTTGCATGATCTCATTATTTTTCAAGATACTGAAGCATAAAATATATGTGAAATATAGTCTCATATTCATTATAAATGAAATAGACCAAAATATCCACATATAAACTTCAAACTACCACAAATTTTCTATACTTATTTAGTGAAGATTTGCCACGGTTTAATATAAAATTTAAAGAAGTTATTGTATCATCAAAATCAAACAGGCTTGGACATTTTACCCGGACCCGAAAATCCGAGCCGGAACAGATTCAAAAATATTTGATCCGAAAGCAAACAGAAAATTTAAAGTATTTATTGGATCGAAAATTCTTCTGTCCGAAAGAACCTGAACCAAAAAAAAAACCCTAATAGACTCGACCCGATAAAAACCAATTAATACCTAACTTAAAAACATGAATACTCAAAACTACGATTTTTGTGTTTTATTTTCTATATTTATTTTATGATTTAGTTAAAATATATTTTTACAAACCATCTTTGTTATTATAATGTAACATTTTCAAGTAATACGAAGCTTAAAATGTAAAATATAGAGTTTAAAAACACTTTAGTTTAATTATTAATAGTTTTTTTAAGTTGTTTTGTAAAATTTTAAATATATATAACAAATTTCGACTAAATTTTACAAGTTTTGGGTATATCATGTACTTTTAAGATCTGAAAATACATGAATTCAATCTGGATCCGAAAATTAAGAGTATTGTACAAGTATTTTAATTATAGACCAGAACCAACCCAGACCTGAGAAAAACAGATCCGAATCTGAGAAGAACCGACCCAAACCCAAAAAAAATTACGAATACCTATTGGATCTAAATTTCTAGGATCCGAAGGACCCATACCCGAAAAAAATCGGACCAAACCAAACCCAAAGACCCAAACGTCCAGGCCTAAGTGTATGAATGAATATTCGGGTACCCATTTGGGTACGAGTTAGTTCTTTAGGGTATCAGAGTTTGGAGTTTTTGGGTAGGGTTCGAGTCGGTCCTCCCATATACGGATATGTTCGGTTCTGATGTATATGAACCTGAAAATAATCAAATAACCAATGTATCTGAAACATGTTTGTCATGTTTGTAATACCTGAACCAGCCTAATTTTAAAATATAACTAATATATATTTACATTCTGGATATCGTAGAATACTCATTCGGTTTTCGGTTTAGGTAGGTAATTTTTTTAAAAAAATCTGAATTCTTCGAGTCCTAGACATTTGGATCCAATTAGGTATTTGAAATATTTCCGGTTATGGCTCAGTTTGGTTTCTTTTGGAATCAAGTCAGTTCGAGTCCATAACTAAAATAACCCTAAAATAGATGTAATTTGGGTACGTAATAGTCTAGCTCAGTTCGGATATTTAGGAGCAAAAAAAGATTTAAAGTACCCGAAAAGCCAAAAGATGAAAAATACCAAAAATACTAATTCATATCCAACTTTATTTATAACCCAAACAAAACCCGCGCTTTCGAATCGCGGATCAAAATCTAGTACTATTATAAAAATAAAAATATATTAAATAAAATTAGTTGTTATATATAGATATTACTATTTTAAAAATAGTTATTAATAAAACTTACGAATCTGGATATCCGGACTAAGAAATCAAGATATCCGGATCCGGCTTTGACGGATCCAACATTTTACTATCCGGATCCGGATTCGCTCCCTCCCGATATCCGGATTTTCTGATCGGATCCGGATCGAATCTCGGATAAAAGTCTCAGGCCTATAACTTACTATAGTTACTTTGTTGTATTATTCATATATAATAGAAAACTGCAATTTGCATAATAACGTTTCTCTTGCATTTAGGTTAAAACATGTATTTTGGAGTATGTTGTTCCCTCCCACTAGAGAATATTAAAAGTACAATTTTGTAATCTTGGAAAACTAAATTTACATCAATTGACTTTTCTAAAACAATAGGTTTGTATACAACAAAAAAAAAATATTAATGGATTCAAAACAAAACGTATAACAAGGAAAAATAATATTTGATTTATGTATTGAATTTTAACCCATGTTCGAAAACGCGGCCGGAGCGGCCGATTTTGCGCCGGTGCAACGCTTGGCGGAGCTCCGCCGCCGCGAGTATTCCTGTTCGGGTAAAAACGCGGTTTGAAATTTTTTTCTTACATATTATGACAGTTTTGTGCTCGAAAATCGATAAGTTTATCACAAATCTATCATATTTAAAAGCTAACAACAAAGAAATACAGTCGATTCGAAGTAAATTGTCAAAAAATGGTGATTTATGATGAAGAAAAAAAAACGGCTGCAACTAGGTTTACAGGAGGAAACACACGAAGAAGAAGATGAAAGTCAATTTACCATTTAACCCCTCATTAAAAACTGATAAAAACATGCAAAAATGGACCCCTCATTAAAAACATGCAAAAATGGACGCATGGTGACTTTGAACCCGGCCAATTACGGGATTACTGAACATACTTACCGCTAGGCTAGGTAACTTCATTTGTTATGTTTATCATTTATGTGTTTTTAAACCTTAAGTAATAAAAATATTTAAAACATTTAATTTTAAAAAAAATTACTCCCCGAGTACTCCCCGCTTTTCTTCTGATTGTCTTTTAATTCGCTAGGCGCAACGGAACCGAACGCGTTGCGCCTAGCGCGATTCTGAACATTGATTTTAACTATAGTTCCGAATAATTTTATTTTTCTTTTTTTTAATAAGTATAGAATAAAAATTGAAAATAAAATATAATCACATTAATTAAATAAAAATGAAATCTTATTAATTAGAAAAGCATGAGTTTTCTAGCAAAACTAACAAAAAAAAATTAGTACTACTTTCAGGTGACAATAAATTTAAATATTTTAAAATGTATATTAAAATTTAACAAATTACTTACAAAAATGGTTAGTTAGAAAAAACACACATCGTATTCTATCAAACTACTACTTCAGTTATTTACTGCTTATATTAACTTCAGAAGCTACAGCCAAATGATAATGGTCTGAGGATATGCAACTACCATCGAAGTAGATTTGACCAACAATAAAGAAGTTAGAGCCTAAGCACACCTCTGCCCCTTTTATTGACATGCACAAAGCAAAGAGCTTCACCAAAAACACAAAGAATTAATACATCTACCCAATAAATTCAGCTAACGATATATTATTTTCCGCGTCGAGCACGAACACACTATAGTATCTAAATAAATTATAGTAAATAAGTTATAGTTTCGATAAGATGTATACCGGAGTGGATAAAAAGATAACAATTTGCTTCGACTTATAACATTATAAATTATGACGATTAACGAGCCTACTAATTAGTTCGTACAATATAGGTTTCTTCTGTTCTCAGTCACTTATTATACTTGTCTAGACTAATAATGACTATGCAACTCTGCCTGTTTGGACCTTTCCTCTACTAACCAGAGATATACATGTTCGCCATCTTTTGTATTAAAACAGAAGTCACGGCGTTAATTCATGTGTAATTTTTTAAAAAATAGATCTAACAGACCTATTTCTAAAAAATCATTTTACATTTAATATCTAATCTTATCATTTAAATTTTGAGCCTATCATAAATTTTTATTAGACTATCAATAATTAGATTTAAACAATAGATAATCCATTGGATTTATAGATAGTATAAATTAAATAGATATAATTTAATGTTGTAAGGCTATACCTCCATATGTTAATTATTTAAATATTTGCCGATGTTAACTTTTAAAAGTATAAAGATTTTTTTTTAAATAACAAAAATCATCTTATCTAACAATGATTACTTTTTACTCCCTTAAACCAATGAAAACAAATTTTAAACTATATAGTTTATTTTAAAAATTAAATAAAAACTAAATATTTAATTATTTACTCGATAATATAAATTTATGAAGCGAATTCATCAAAAAAATTTTTAAACTTTCTAAATTTGTGAAATGTTACAATATTTTTGAATATGACAATAAGAAAGTATTTTACTAATTTTTATATATATAGTTACGATTTTAATAATGAAATAATAATCCGAAAATATATATATATAAGAAGATACAAATATATGTGAAAGTTTGAAACAATCTAGTCAATGAAAAAAATATACCGTAAATTTATTATGTTTTAAAAATTGATAGACACATATATATTATAATATATACCAATTTAGAATTGAAAATAAAATGTTTATATAAAAATAAATGAAAACAAAAACCTGCGCGGTTACGCGGATTGAGATCTAGTTCAAAATTAAAATACTAATTAGTTGTATTTCGTGAAAATAGATAATACGGATTCCGTATCTAACAATGGACCTACATGTCCCCTTAAACGATCTAATAAACATTATAAAACTCTCATTTTATCTAATGTGGCGTTGCCTTAATCCCCTTCGGATAAGATCTATGACTATTTTCAAAAGGTCAATACGCAAAAGCAAGAGAAAAATATATAAAAGTATTTAGAGTTCAAACTTTGAAGCGAAATATAATAAGGCATCGTTAAGAGTACGTCGTTATCGTTAAATTCATGTCGAAGCAATTGACAAACACAGCATAAGAACATAAAGATGAAGTATCCCATTCTTTAACCAAAAAATACGACACTTGTTTTTAATTATTCCACAAAAAGGTTATTAATAGCATCTCCATATGCAAACTGTTTTAGGAGTTGTTTTTCTAAACCAGGTGTGTAGTTCAATACCACCAAACAAGAACGTAACTCGAGTGACCAACTTCAAAAAGTTAACACGAAACTAACAAACGGAAAACAGTAGACTAATAAATATCTAGTTGAAGAAATGTATTGCGAAATAAATCCAACATCCAACCAGAAGTCGCACCAAATTAGCTTCATTTTCGCAAAAATAAAAATTAACTTGACGAAGATCCATATCAAATTCCAATTAACAACTAGTGGTTAAGAAAACTCAATATTATGTGCTTCGATTGGTATTTGCTTTCCAGTGGTCTCACCTCCTCTACGGTCTTGTTGTTGGCTCTGGTTCGGCGCGTCTTTGCCGTTTAGTTTCCGCTCGCGAGGTCTCGACTGCGGTGGAGGTACGACCAGATCTGGTGTCGCGACACGGTAGGGCGTAGGGGTTATTGCCGGTGAAGTCGGCTTTTCATGGCTGAGAGAGAGGGTCGCGTTTCCTCCTTTAGATCTCTCTCTCGTGACCTATGTGTTCGTGGTGGTGAGGAAGGCTCGCTTCTTGGTTGCGACGCGGAGAGCTGCTCGTGTCTGATGGAGGTGTGTGGCTTCAATGGTTGGTGTTGCGAGCTTCAACGGTGTCGTCGGGGCTCCTCTCCCCCACGTTGAAGTCAAAGGCTGCTCCGGTGTCTTGCCCGGAGATGAGTAGCAGGTGTTTGGTGTGCAGGCGGAGATGGCACCGGACCCGGCTCCGACACATGTGGGCGTGCTGAGTGGACCGTTAACCGGTCGTCTATGGCCGTATTTACGCTACTTAGTAAGCCTCAAGCCTTTCTGGAATCAACATCATGTCATCGATTTGAGTCCTTCCATAGGTTGCGGCCGCATCTTTATTGAAGACTGGGCTCTTGTGTTTATGTTTTTGTATCACTGTTGACACCAGTGTTTCAGTTTGCGAGTCACTATCACTGTTTCTTCGGTTTTCGAAGGCGGCAAGAGAACGTCTCAGTTTTGGTCTTGGTCGTGGCGGTGTCGCTCTTGGTCCTAGCTATCATCCTAGTGCCGGTGAAGGGTCTTTGATTCATCATTGGTAGTGTAGCTTGGCTGATTTTGTGCAGGTCTTTAGAACCCTCTCGGTTGGTGTCTGACATGGAGGTCAGGCCATTTTGTGTACAGGTTTGGTGGCGGCAGTAGCGAGCTCTTTGCTTGGTTGGGAGGTGGTTTCAAGCGTTGTGTGACGCTGCGTACAACCCGTGCCTTGGTGTGGTAAGTATCTGGAACCCTCCTGATACGCCCAAAAATAGGGAAGGATCACTCGACCGGACTAAAGGGA
>NW_013617668.1:26530-28443 GCF_000695525.1 Brassica oleracea var. oleracea | reverse complement strand
TACAAAATGATGGTCGGTGATCACGACTTGGACGGTGATCACGGCTTCGACGGTGATCACGGCTTGGACGGTGGCCATAAATGGAAATGAGTTTTGTCAACTCTTGTAGGCACCTACCAATCCTCATAATCTCTATAAATACAAAGCCATGCCATTACCTCACATTTATCCCAAAATCAAAATCACATAGAGAAGTGAAGAAGAAGAAGAACGTGAGAGAGAGAAAAAAAAAATTCTTACGGGTATTTAGGATCGGGTTGAGAGAAAATTATTCAGAGAGTTCGGGTATTTTCTCCTATTATAACGAGAAAATTATTAATCGATTTCTCCGTTATAGATGACTACTCCAGGAGATGTTGGGTGTATCCTATCAAGAGTAAGGCAGATGTGTTTTCAGTTTTCAAAGTTTTCAAAGCACGGGTGGAACTTGAATCTGAGAAGAAGATCAAGTGTTTGAGGACAGATAATGGAGGTGAATACACTGGTGATGTATTTAGCCAATTCTGTAAAGTAGAGGGCATCAAAAAGCAATTCACTACATCATACACTCCTCAACAAAATGGAGTGGCAGAGCGGATGAACAGGACTCTGTTAGAAAGAACAAGAGCAATGTTGGGAGCTGCAAGCTTAGAGAAGAAATTCTGGGCAGAAGCAGTCAACACCGCCTGTTATGTGATAAATCGGTCGCCATCAACTGCAATTGAGTTGAAAACACCGATGGAGATGTGGACAGGAAAGCCCGTCGACTATTCAGACCTCCATATATTTGGGAGTCCAGTGTATGTAATGTACAATAACCAAGAAACTACAAAGCTAGATCCAAAGTCTAGAAAGTGTGTGTTCTTGGGATATGCTGATGGAGTAAAGGGGTATCGCCTGTGGGATCCCACTGCCCACAAGGTTATAATCAGCAGAGATGTTATCTTCACAGAAGATAAGAAGATCGAAGAAGAAAGAAGCAGTTCAAAAGAAAGGTCAGAGACTGTAGCAGTACAAGTGGAAAAGGAGAATTCTTCTGGAGCAACACCAGAACACGAGGAAGCCGAACCTGCCGAGTTGGAAGAAGAACTTGGTAAAGGAAAACGTGTAAGAACTACACCAGCTTGGCACGAGGATTATGATCTGAGCTGCAATGTTGCATATTGTCTTTTAACTGAGGACGGGGAGCCATCAAATCTCCAAGAAGCAATGAGCAGTCCAGATGTTTCTCAGTGGATGGAAGCAATGCAAGAAGAAATTGAAGCTCTACATAAAAATAAAACTTGGGAGCTCGTATCATTACCGCAAGGAAGAAAAGCCATTGGAAACAAATGGGTCTACAAGATCAAGCGAAATGGTGATGACCAAGTGGAGCGGTATCGTGCTAGATTGGTGGTGAAAGGATATGCTCAGAAAGAAGGCATTGACTGCAATGAATTTTTTTCACCTGTGGTTCGACTTACAACAGTTCGGATACTGTTGGCAATGTGTGCTACATTTGACTTACATCTAGAGCAACTAGATGTGAAAACAGCGTTTCTTCATGGAAATCTTGAGGGAGAAATTTATATGCTCCAACCAGAAGGTTTTGAAGAAAAAGAAAATGAGAACTTGATTTGCAGGTTAAACAAATCTCTGTACGGTCTAAAGCAGGCGCCAAGATGTTGGTACAAGAGATTTGATTCCTTCATCATAAGCCTTGGATATAGCAGACTTCATGCAGACCCTTGTGCATATTTCAAGAGGTTTAGTGAAACAGAGTTCATTACTTTGCTGTTATATGTAGACGGCATGTTGATAGCATGCCCCAACAATGATCGTATCAATGAATTGAAGGCACAGTTGGCTAGGGAGTTCGAGATGAAGGACTTGGGACCAGCAAACAAGATTCTAGGGATGCAAATTCACCGAGACAGAAATAATAGGAAGATTTG
>NW_013617668.1:12827-24818 GCF_000695525.1 Brassica oleracea var. oleracea | reverse complement strand
TAATTAAAATCAAAGCTCAAAATTTTGATAATAAAAATAAAAAATAAAAAATAAAACAGAAGCACGAAGCACAAAAAATAAGTTATTATATTCTTTCATATTTAGCGTTCATCAAAGTCATGTTTCTTCTATTAAACACGAAACTCTATTCGTTTATAGATAAAAAAAAATTGTGAAGAATTTCCACTAATTGTTATCATCAAATTTACAATCTTTATTTCAATTTAGTCAATGCTAAATTAAAGCAAAAAGATTAAAAGAAGACTAAGAAAATAAGAAGCATGTTTGCGATGAATTGTTATTTAATTATAGTTCAAGTGTTTTACAAATCAGGACTGTTTTATTACTGTAAAAAATATAGTAATAGTTATTAGCAAAAAAATTAACTTATGATTTTCATACGTTGTTATAAAATATATACATATTTACATGTTTCTATTTTTTATCGGTTTTATTCGGTTTATTCGGTTTTATCGGTTATATACCGAACCATATCCAAATCCTACGGTTTTTTAAAAATCATATATATTCGGTTTGTATGGTATATACCAAATCCAAACCATATTATCTATTTCGGTTTGGTTCGGTTAGGTACGGTACGGTTCGGTTTTGCCATATTGAACAGCCCCATGTGAAAAAAAAAAGAACAGCCCTAACCTGTGTAGAAGCAAAAAAACCCACAAAAGCAAAAAAAAAACACTCGCCCTTATTATTCCTTCCCTATAAATAAACTAGAAATAAGTTTAGCCAGCCCCAGCCGTCAAGCAGACCATCCCTTACTGCCCTCAAAGATCGATCCAAAAAGGTATGAACTTTATCCTTTAGATCTGGTTAAGGAACTTTTGAGCATTTAGATAATCTCAACTTTTGACTACTCTGTTTTGGACATATACTCTTGTTATTGTGCGAACCATCCGTGATTCTTGTTATTGTGATTAAGATTTTGATAATCTCAACTTTTGACTACTCTGTATAGATTTTGTTTTCTTTTTCTTTCTCGATTGATTCTTCTAATTATTATTTTCGAAATCTGTAGAAGCAAAAAAACCCACAAAAGCAAAAAAAGAAACACTCGCCACTGCCCTCAAAGATCAATCCAAAAAGGTATGAACTTTATCCAAAACTTTAGATCTGGTTAAGGAACTTTTGAGCATTTAGATAATCTTAAATTTTGACTACTCTGTTTTGGACATATACTCCAGCTTGTTATTGTGCGAACCATCCACTGATTCTTGTTATTGTGATTAAGATTTCGATTTGGATAATCTCAACTTTTGACTACTCTGTATAGATTTTGTTTTCTTTTTCTTTCTCCTCCTAATTATTATTTTCAGAGAAATGGCAAATTTTCCCGTGGCCAGCCTCACTGATCTGCCTCAGGATCATCTTCCCGTCGCCGTCCAATTGGTCCTCGCAGATTCCGTTAACCAAGCTCTAACGCCGGACCAGTGGCTCTTGTTGTTCAGGAATGCAGATGCTTTTGGGGCTCCGATTAATCCGTATCGGATCCCACCGGATGCGGCTGGCTTGTGGCGGGTCGATAACCCGCGCACATTTGATTACAATGACTGGATCGTAGGCAGCGAGAACGTAAACTTTACGGGGGACTTTGTGGAGGTCAACAATCAGGTAGGGCAACTGTATTTTCACGCCCGCTTAGCAGAGGGAATCTTCTTTGACCTTCACGATGGTAACTTCGTCATGGACGCTGAGTTTGACGGTCCTATGTTCAGACTCATGCGACTTACTGTGAGAAATCACCAGCCGTTCCTTCAGCTTGAGCGTACTATCACATTTGCCCACTACTGGTTCGAAATGGCGTGAGAACTTTGTTATGAACCCATCTGTCTTATCCCCTTTAATGTTATTAGCTAAAACGCTGTTTTGTTATTATGGTATGTTATGTTATTAGCTAAAACCATGTTTTGTTATTATGCTAACATGTGTCTTTTCTTATGAGTATGAGTAAAACCTCTTTTGCGACTTATAAAATTTTATATTATGCCATCTTATGTTCGCTGCTAGCTAAAACTAAGTTATGAATATGAACCATCATCTATCTTATCCCCTTGTTATCAAGTGTGTTATTAAGTGTCAACACCTCGTGCCCTCTCACTATCCCTCTCGCTATCATTACAAAAGAATGGTTACTAGATTAATTACTACTACGTTAGGTAATAACCCGCGCTTTACGCTATATGTGATTATTTGTTTCGTTATTTTTAATAAAAAAACATTAAATCTGTTAAATCTGTTTTTTTTTAGTCTCCTAAAATATAGGGCTGAGCATCATTACTCCTTAAACTCGTTACTTGACTCGTACCCGTCTTGAAAATTCAAGTACTCGGTATTGTCAAGACAAGTAACAAGTCGACAATTTTCATTACTTCCAAAATCAAGTCAAGCATCAAGTATTATTTTTAGTACTTGACTCGTTTCACCCCGTTACTTACTCCATTACTTGATATTTGTTACATGATCCATTAAATACTTGTTTATATTTGACTTTTCTTTTACTTGCATTTAGAATTGGACACAAATACTCATTAATCTTCTTACACTTATTACTTTTTTGTTTCATATATGTCTTGGTTTTTAAATATTCGTCATCTAGTCAAGTATTATATAGTAACAAGTATTAAAAATTTAACTACATGACTTGTTATTACCCGTAACAGAAGACATTTTTGTCATCGTAAAAATTATACAATGTTTATATATTTAACTTATTCATATTTTTTTTTAGTTTTCTTCTTTATAATATGAACAAATATTTGGTTTAAATTAATGTTATGTTAAGTTCATATTATAAATATTAATTTGGTTTAGTTTTTGTTTACATATTAATTTACACCATTTTTTTTGTCTATAACATTTTACGCCCCTTTACTCTATTCTAGGCTGGGCATTTTATCCGGACTCGGTCCAAAAAATCCAGATTCGATAAGAATTGAACTGATGTTTTTATCCTAGTGGGTCTTGTTGTGGAGAACTAGTGGGTCTAGGACCCGACCCCGACTCGAATCGAAGACCCAACGGATTACCCAAAATACCATAAACTTCTAGTATATAGTAGGTATATATCGGTGTTTCAGTATATGTTTTGTATTACAAATATTTTTTTAAGTTTCAGATTTGGATTTTCGGGTACAATTTTGTGTTTCAAGCAAAATTTTAAATTTTCAAAAATATAATTCGGATAGTGGAATAAAAATTTACCTATTTTTCATGTCTTGGGGTCAAGGTTTAGGTAAAATTTCAGGATACTTTTCAGGTTTTTAAATATTTTCAGATATTTTTGTGTGTTTTAGGTTTTTTTGAGCTGGACCAGACATGACCCGAACCTGATCCAGAACCCGAACCAAAAAAGTCTAATTACCCTATATAGTTCAACTATCTAAAATCTGAACCGATCCGGACCCGATAAAATCCGAACCGATCCATACCCGATAAAATCCAAACCCGAACTGACAAATTTTGTTACCCTATTAAATCATAATATCTAAGACCCGAAGAATCCAAACTCAATAAGACCTGACTCGAACCCGAGCCGAGGACGCGAATGCCTAGAACTGCACTGGTTACTGGACAACATTCCAAACACATCAAAATGCACGATAAACAATCCATTTACAAGAGATTAAAGTAAATTCTGAACATCACATCATGGGATCCAAAACAATACAATATATATATATATTTTTCTGAACATCACATCATGGGATCCAAAACAATACAATATATATATATATATTATTTTTTTTTTTGCCATCTAATATTTTATTGAGGAAGTTTTAAAAACATACATAAAGCCCAAAGCATACACTAAAATAAATAAAAGCCCAACACTGGCCCAACTTAACACACGAGACCACAAGAAGAAAATACGATTACGGCTCATAGAAACGTGTTACATAGAATGATTTAACCTGCCAAATTTATTTTATATTTGTTTAGGTTTATAACTTCAATGTACTCTGACTATGTCCAACGACGAATGTCATGGATTGAATTTGGCTTTATTCTGCATAAGGTGTTTCACTACGTCAATGGCAATTATTACCTACAAGTGACTACACCATTTTAATAAAAAGATCAACACATAGAATCATTATTTACACGTATAAAATTTGCCCTTAAATTGGGTACAAACTAGAAGAAGGAAATGAAAGTTGCAGTAGCATATAATTAGCTTTTTTTAACACCAAAAAATTATATTTTTATACTTAAGTTATATGTGTTGCAGATGTTCATTCAAATCCGCATCATGCGCATACGGTTCTTTGTAACATAGTTATTTTGAAGACCATATGAAATGTAGTTTTATTAGTATAACAATATATTATTATACGAATTACTAATTGAGATGCACAAATGAAATATCAAATGTCCCGGGCATGAATTTTGTGATGTAGACAAATATTAGTTAAATCTGACTTTCTTTCTATATTTTATTTTTGAAAAATTTATTTCTATATATTAAACATATATTCCAGCATATTGTGCACACATATAGTTTTAAATCTAGCATGGATGCAAATATAGTAAAAGGTGTTTCAAAAAAATGCAAATATAGTAAAAAAAAAAAATTATCCCCAAATTCAGTATATATGATTAGGGAAATATGTGGTAGCAAATCACGACTCATAAATATTATTCTGGTCTTAATTATTCTTTATCTACCGAAGAACTGAACCGAACCAAAAAATCGAAACAGAAAACCCTAAGAGTACATGAATTTCTATAATATAGTTTATATATTTATAAGCATCAAATTTCAAAATAATCAAATAAGTTTTAAATATTATTTTCAAATCGAAATACCAAAAAAAATAAAATTACAATAATAATTTCATTCAAAATATATAAAATTATCTGAATTATTTAAAGTTTTATGTGAGCACAAAAATTGATATTTAATTAGAAAAACCAAATTTTCTGACTGTTTTACCCGATTTAACAAAACCGGAACCAAACTGGAAATTACTTCGAATATTAGTTGGTTGTCAAATTTGTTAGCCGAACTGAAAAATCAAAATAACCAAACTGAATTTTCTAAACATTGGGTCCTTAACCTCAAAAATCGAAGAACCAAAAGAATATAACTAACCAAACCGGAACTGAATGTCCAGAGCTATACCAAACGATTATTCCTTTAATTTTTACCACAATAAATATATTGGACAAATAATCTGATTATAACATAAAAACCTAAGTTTTTTTTATCATAATTTTATTCCACGCAAAGAACGGATTATCGCCTAGTTAAATTAGAAACATCGCAACTTTTTCTAGGTAAATTTTTAAGCTGGACTTCATATTAATATTCCTAGAGTAACCGAAACCTTTCATTAAAAGATTTCCTTTTAACTATTCAATTGATACCATCCATAATCATTTAATTCCACATTCCCACCTTTGCTTTATATTATTATATATTGTACGTTATACATCCATCTAAAACATTTATCAATATACAACTAATTGTAAAAACATAAACACACAATTTAAGTTAGGTTTGAGCGTTTATGTAGTCTTTAGGATACATGTTGGGTTTTTGAATTGTGGTTCTAATTTATATAACATCCTAGGTTTTATTCTGATAAATTTGTAAGTACGAATCGAGTTCGGATATAAGTTGTAACACACGATTTTGATTCTAATTTGTATCACATCTTAAAACCCATATCAGATTCAAGATATATTGGTTTCGTTAGGATATATCCACAATTAAAACCAAAATTTAAAAGCAAAACATAAGAAGTAAATACTTATTTGTATAGAATTTAATATTTCATGTATTTATTTAAAATTTAAATACTTATTTTTAGATATCATTTAAAATAAATATAGAATTAATATTCGAAGTACATATTTTTTTTCAAATATTTATTTATATTTATATTTTGATCAATTTATAATTTTGGATCATTTAAAAAAAAAAGACTTTTGGATCATTTTCTTGGATTTTTTTGGGTTTTTCAGGTTATTCATTCAGGTTCGGCTAATAACACTTTGGGTTCAAATATGTTATGTATCACCCCCAGTTTAGAACTACATTAGGCGCTAGTCGGACGGTAAGGCCGAGCCTAGCGAGTTACCAAAAAATCAGAAAATACTCGGAGAATATGCATAGCCTAGCTTTAAATACAATTTAGTATATTTATAATATGTTTAGTTAATACTTTATTTTAAATTTGATGACACAAGTTTTTAGACATAATTATATAACATTTATAGATAATTTTCAACAGTTTTCTTTTGATTTATCGAACATTTAAATTTTGGTGTGTTTGATATGAAAAAATCCCTAAATATGTGTTTATTTTTGGTTTGATAACTAATTGTAGTTATTTAGTAATGAATAGTTACACAAAATCTGTAATAATGAATAAAAAATAGGCGGTCAAGGTAAGAATTAGGCGGTCATACGCAGGTATACGCGGGTCAACACTTGGATTCACCGATTTGATAAAAAATTTTGGGGTCAACCTCCGAACAGCGCCTAGGCGGTTAAGCGGCCATGTTTTCGAACAGGGGTACCACCCTAAAAGCGCATTAGGGTTTTTCTTACATTCAGATCAGATATGGATCATTTTTTGTTTGAGTTTGGTTCAGACTTTGATTTACATATTTTATATCTATGTCTATTTTAAATAAAGAGAAAATGCGATTATATAAAATTTTCACGAAAAGATTATCCAGCGCGGATCAAAATCTATTATATTGAGATATCATATACAAAAACTTAGATTGTGTTGGATAGTTATACAAAATTATATTTTTAAAAATACAAAAATTCTAAAAGTAATACATATATTAAATATTGATACAAAATTTATGAATATATATGAAATATAATATCATTAAAATATAATATTATAAGAATAATTTCATGTATAAATATTAATAATTATTAATAAGATTCAATATTTAATATGTTTTCAAAACACGGATCCAGATATCCATATCCAGTTTGGACGGATTCGAGATTTTACTATCTGGATCCAGATGTGGACATCCCAAATATATTTTTCGGAAGGACTCCGGAGTTGATCGCGAATAATCTCTCATGCCAAAATCCATAAGGATCCCTTACTTTCCAAGGTTCACAAATAGATAAGGTCCTCTGATTGCTCTTGGAAACCGCCGCCATAAATTTGCACAGCTTCTGATCGATCTCGGGTGAAATATAGTTGATGGTACGGACCGCCTGTCGCCTTATTTTTGAACATCTCATCCAAACATCTCCAATGAATGAATCTGACTTGGTTTGGATCGTCCTAAGTTTGCAAGGCATTACAGTTCTGTACCGTCTGAACATCCGGACGCCCTATTAAAGCACCATCACCCATCTGATTCTAAATGGTGTCTAATTATGTCTAACTCCGTCCTGGACTTGATGCTAACTTTGCCCGGACATTCCTGAACTCTTCCGAAGTTTTGTGATTTAATTAATGTAGAGCCATTATGTTTAGAGCCATTATGTTTTGGCACTCTATTTTTTATATTTGTTTGAGCCGTCTATTATCTAAATTCAAGTTTTCCATCAGTACTCAAAACCAACTCCTAGCACTCTACCCTCACGTTCCATCTGTTATTCTATTTTGCAACTATAACATAAAATAGTATAGAGATTGTACTAACCTTTACGGACATGGGAAGTGATCTTCTGTATGTATTTGTGTTTTTCACCCGTTAGCTGTAACCATCTTCCATGATCCATGTTCGTGGCCTATTCAAACATTGTTAAAAACAATTAGTTGTACGTTTATTACTTTTTGTTTGAGTAATAGAAATCATGTAACAAAATTGTACTCACATCAGTAATTGGCCTGGTCTGACTTCAATATTTATTTGCTTCCTTATGGTCGTCCTATCAAACACCCCTGTCCAGATAACAACAACAGGAACTTAATTTCTTAGGAAGCATCATCACCACATTTTACAATAGTATGTGATTATTCCATCAACATATACAATGAAAACACTATTGGATTACAAATGAGTCTAGAATACTCTACAAAACCAATTAACATTCAATGTTCGCAGTTATATTTTAAGATAGGTTTAGTAGGAAGTTTTGGCAATATATTATACTGGAAATAATATTTAATCTTTCAGAGACTTTTTACACAACATTGGTTCCACTTTGGAATTTGTAGATAGGAATTTGCGTGTCTTATATTTAACTTCAATGCTTGGGGATATTTGAATCTAGAGAAAACAGAGCAATTCACACTTAGTCTTTTGCGTTTACTTATCATGAAAAACAAAAGATAAAAAAAGAGAAGCACTAAAAACTTAGAGCATCTTTAACACAACTTCAAATTCTCAAATTTTGAGGTTTTTGTCATTCCAACCCAACCTCAAATCCTCAAATTTTGAGGTTTTGAATAATGACACTTCAAATTTGAGATTCACTATTCAAAACCTCAAAACTACTATTCATTTGTTTTTTTAGTCCTTTCAATTATTTTCTTTCACAAATACATCTACTAACTCTATTTAGAATAACTTAAATATATCAAAATAAAATAAACTAGAATAAATATTACATACTATTAAAACAAAATTCAGACAAATAGAATTATACATTAACTAAAGGTCACACAAAATACAAAATTTTGGTTTCAAAATAAGTAAAATAGCATATAAGTGTATTATACTCTAAATATCCTCTAAATATACTCTAAATATACGCTAAATATACTCTAACCGAATGCCCTAATCCATCTAAAAAGTAAAAACCCTAAGTGAATGTACTATATACTAGTAATACGTCCCCCTTACTTTTTCACAAGTTCTCTTGCTTTCTCTAAGCTACTGACGGCATAAGCTCTTCTTTACTTTATCGGTTTGTTTTGTTAGTTAAAGTTTTAGTGTTTACCACATCATGTTGATCACATATAAGGCTCATAGTGTCATATCTTCTTTATCACATACCTTCTCTATTCACGCAAACCTCTTATATATCACGCATCATTCATTTTGTTTGTTAGAGGTTATTTTCTTAGCTTGTGTTAAGAACCTTATACGTTTATGTACCTAGTTTGTATTATATACGTAGCTTAACATTCTTTTTAAATTATGTTTACTATGTTTTTTTTCAAAGTTTCATATAATTTATGGTATTAGGAATAGAAGGTACCTTTTGAGCGGCTGATACGCGATGCGATCGCCATGAAACGCCATGGCGAGTGGCGAGTGTCGAGCCTCCTTTCGCCAATCCTCGCCACACGACATTTAAAACCAAGGTCAAGTACATTTTCGAATTTAGTCTGAAGAAACACTTTGAATCAGAACTGGTCACTAATTTCCTGATCCGCTACAATTTTGAGAAATCCTGCTGATTAGCTCGTCTTGAGCCACCACAGGGAAGAAGAATCGAGTTTTTTGTTTGTTTGTTTGTTACTGCTGCAGTGCTGCTTGATACTTCTTTTGAGACCTTATTATTACAAGAATCACTACTGCTCTGCTGCGTACAGTTAGATTGTCTATTTACCTGAAACTGAAACAAAGAAACCCAATTGTTAGAGACGGTTAGAGAGAGAAAGGGAGAGAGAGAGTTTTGATATGAATTCGCATTTCAGAAACTCATGTAATCATAGCAATTGAGGAGATACACGATGCATGCATTCGCTTCTAACCTTCTTCTGGAAGAGTGATTATTGAAGGATATCTTTCTTGGCTTCCTTGTAATATCGAATCCTCTTAGGTTTCATAGCGATCTGCCCTGAACATCCTGTAGTATACCATATAAGCTTTAATATGAGACAATGTTAAGTTTTTCTATTTTACTAATGTCACGGGTGAGGAATGAAAAAAAAAAACAGAACAAAAAAAGAAACAGGGAGAAAAGGTCTAGAGAGAGTTGCCTTCGTTAGTGAACCACTGCTTTTGTGGCGGCTTTCTTGAGGCTGGAGTTGTTGTAAACGATCTCTGCTAGTCTGGAATATAGTTTATGTGGATCATCTCCTCTGGAAATATGTATGACGATTCAGATTGAATCATATGAAACAACATAACAAAACAAAATAAAAACAGATTAAAATTTGAGAAACAAACAAAGAAAAGCATAGGTGAAGAAAGAACAAAACAGAACAAAAATCTGAAAAAAAAAAACAAACTAGAGAAGACTTACAGATTGAGCAAGTGGCCAGATCTGAATTGAATTGAATGTTGAAACAGAAGAGATTAGAATCATGAATTAACAACACAATAAAAAGGAACAAAAACAAAAAAAATGGATCGCAATCTGAGAAACAAAATAATAAGGAGGTTGTAATTCAGATCTAGGGAGAGGGAGGCGGTAGTTTAGGTTGGGTACGATATATCTAGAGCTGGGAATTTGCTTTTACCCGCGGGTCCTGCCTCATTTGATCCGCTGCAGAGCGGATGCGGGTCAGCCGGTTCTAAAAATTCAAAATGCGTCTGCGAGTGCGGGTTGAGTCACTTTTAAGCGGGTTGAGTGTGGATCGGCAAAATTTGAATCGCGGATATATAAAGTATTATCAAATTATATAATTTAATTTACAAATATATAATTTTAATTATTTTATCACAAAAATAGTCAATATATAATTAAAATAATTATTTTATTAAAATATATATTATCCGCGGGTTACCCGTAAATTTGACAGAGCGAGTGCGGGTATTTGAATCTTTCTTTGTGGATCATGCGGGTCGGAGTTTTGGCGGGACGGGTGGAGCGGATTGACCCGCGAACTCTAGATATATCTGTTTAAGTTTCTTTTTGAGTTCCTGTTTTACCCCTGCGTTTCTTCTTGCCGACGTTCGGTATCATTCGAGCCATGTGTACAGTGTTTTCCATTTGAATGCATGCCTTTCGTCTAAATATGGGAATAAGCATGCATTCCTCAAACTTTACATACTTCCGTTTTTGAAACTGCAGAAATAGGAGTCGAATCATTTGAGAAAGATACAACTTGACCGTGATGTAACCATATTATATAGATTGTATACTTCTATATATACCACTCAGAGTCTTTTGCTCTCTTTTCTTTGGTTGTGTCATTTTATTTTCCTGCAATTATATAATTTGTTGTTTTCAACATGGCGGTTTATCTCTACACGCTCGAGACCTGTTTGTCCTTCACTAATATTGTGTGATTAAAAAGCATATCCATTACAGAAAATATATAAGCAATGTCGGTCGTGATTTTTGTATTTAATATTGAACATGCAGGTTCAATGATTACAAAAACATCAAAAGATAGATATAATCACGCGCTGGATTCGCTGACTCTCTTTTTTGTTGTAATAGATGTTTCAAAAAACCATCTAACCTTGCAATTTATGGATCTAGTTCAATTTGTTTTATCCTGCTTGTATATCAAGAATATACATTAGAAAAAAATGATCGTAGAGAGGACATTTGGCAAAATTACTTCGCAAATATAGTCTAGGGGATACTGATACATGAGAGTAGTACTACATTAGTTACAAAAGTCTTTTTTTAAATACAAAAAAAACACTAATTTGAGTTTTACATATGTTTAGATGTCAATAATCTCAAGTTTGTTAAAACAAAAAGCATACCACCGGTTGTATGAAAATTAATAAACCACTGTAAGAAAAAAATAACTACAAGTTTTCAGAATTTAAATATAAACAACACCCTAATCGTTTTTCTTCATTCTACTGTCGGATCATTGTTATCTTGGTTTAATTCATTCGAGTTTTCAGCATACAACTTTTGAAAAAAAGACATGAACACGAAAGGGGCCACTCTAAGATTCACATGCAATTGTATGTGGTAATGCTAAACGATGATTGATGAAGGCGGCTGAAGTCAAGTAGGCATTACCTTTGAGATCAGAGTTTTGACAGCCTGACCAGATTGGCTATATATGCGAGTCAGCGAGTGACCGCTGACCAATGTGGTTTGTTGTTATTATCCCTTCGGCAAATCGTCGTGGCTGACGTGTCACGTGGATCCCATCCTCAGACCCATTGCTTCTACCATCA
>NW_013617668.1:10350-12372 GCF_000695525.1 Brassica oleracea var. oleracea | reverse complement strand
TAATGACCCATATGAATTTTTATCAAAAGAAAATAAGAAAACTGAAAAAAATGTTAAAGATTTAAACTATTGACCCATGTAAAATAATAAAATTATACAAATGACCCTAGTGAAAGATTGAGCTGGCTCCGCCACTGGGTGGGTGGGTGGGAGGTGTCAATTTAGCTGGATCCCGGAACAGCTCTTGGAGATACATTTTCTTTTAAATTTCTTTTTACATTAGCCATAGTAATCCAGGTATGATTTACCAAACATTTAGATAATTTGACACATTTAAATATTTTTTAAGAGACATTGATTGACGACATATTTGATTTTGTGTGCGTTATTTTTAGACCATCTTTACTGTATCTTGTTATTTTTATTTTATAATAGAGATGAAATTTTGTACAATGTATTCTTATATAAGGTCATTATTCTAAATATGTAGTAAAAATAAGAATTGCTATTTTTCCCTAAATATAAAGAAATTTGTTTTCTGTGTTAGAGAAAAATAGTGAAGGATATAAGTGGAATTACCTCTAAATGTTATTAAAAAGATAAAAATAACAATTGTTTGGAAATTATCCTAGAAACGAAATTAAACAAAAAACTCTAAAACAAATTATTTATATGTAAGGTCATAGACTTATATTGGAAAGATGTATGGAAAAGACGAATTTTCTTAACTTCAAGGAAAAAAAATAAAAAATTGATATGATGAGATAATAATAAGCTTTGAAGTTTTTTAACTAAATAAAATTATTGTCATTCTCAGGCAAGAATAGTACACACCATCAATTTTGAAAGACAAAAGAAAACCCCTTAGCTGTAGTTAAACAAAAAAAGCTAGTTGAATTATATGAATGCTTAATACGTAACATTCTGGTTTAAGATACTATTTTACGTGTTTTTTTTTTTTAACTATTTTTACTATTTTACGTGTTTACCATTTTATCTTAGTTAAAAAATAGTTTAGAATGGTTGGGAAATTCAAAAGGCGGTTAAGAACCTAACAATGTAAGATCATATCATATGCGTCCTATTTATCTCCTTTTAGATAACGAGATAAAAATTCTTACTAATCTTGGAAGTTTATTAATGAATTTCCACATTAGTCATTGCAGAATAGTAAAAATATATAAAAATGTAACGATTAATTTACTAATTACTAATTTGTTGGAAGTTTATGATAAAAATTAAATTTAACATGATATCATAATAATTTTATGTTGGATATACCCTAAGATATAGTCTATGTTTCAAAAGTTGAAAAGTGACAGAAAAAAATTGAAAAATATAAATATAACTAATAAAAGCTAAATCATTCATTATAAATTTCTTTTAGTTGAAAATCATAAATAATTAAAATATTTAACAAACAAAATCATAATTCATAAATTTTAGACTGTCTAGGACTAAGAGAGAAGCACAACGATTTCGCTCGTAGATGGTAATAACTCGATATGTGCTTCTGAGTCTTGACCTATATTATGAATATGATCGAGAATTCGGTCAAAAAAAACTTCAACTTTGTACGAATTGCTAAAAGAAACATGAACTTTTGAGCTGACCAAAAAACACCAAATTTTCATTGACTTTAGAATTAATTAACAATGTTTTCGCTGACTTGCCAATTTAGCACGCCGTCAACAAATTTAACAGAAATATTTGACCTCGTTTATTGTTGGCGTTAAGTGAAACGACGTCGTTTTCAAATGAGATGAAACGACGTCGTTTTACATGATTTGAAATTAAAAATATGTAGACCCCTGGATTCGAACCCAGGTTGTTTGGTCAAATGACAAGGTCTTTTACCACTAGGCTAGTGGAACTTTCAATGTACTTACTAGCATGTTTACTTTTATTTGGTACATATTAAATATAAAAAATTCTCTAAAAACTTAATAAGATCTTTAAAATTCCAAAAAAAATAAAAAAATAAAGAAGATTTTTATAAAAAAAATTATTTTTCTTTTAAAAAAATAAAAACTCTTCCAAAATTTTCTAAAAACTTAAAAAGATCTTTAAAATTCCAAAAAA